>NC_090873.1:6015292-6027792 GCF_036669935.1 Montipora foliosa | reverse complement strand
TAAACCATTTGAAAATTCTTACCGTCGAGTCAATTCTGCCATGAACTTCAAAAGAAACGAACCAAGTGCTTTGGAGCTTGTCTTCTGCCAGTTCTGCTTCGCCGCACAAGTCAAAAAGTTCGCAAAGAGCTATTCATAATAACTGTGAGTTCCCATGATGTAGGTTCACTGGTTTAGCAAGCTTCATACAGCAAATTCTCCTAATGACAGTCAACTCCTCCCTACACTGTAAACATCAAAACGCCATATAACTGCAACAGAAGAGAAAGATAGGTGAAGATTAAAATATCCATACGACTCATTTTTGCTCTCCAAACTAAACCAATACTTTCTTCATCTGTTTCTAACAATAATATATATCATAATAATAATTTTAGTAATTATAACTATAATAATTTTAATAATAGTTAACATAATTATATTAATTTTAATAATAATGTTTTTTTGAGGGGGGGGGGGGGGGGGGGGCAACTTCGTTCCTAGGGCTTCTCCCTCAGGTGAGGGAGGGGCTGTAGGGAAAGCCCCGCCCCCAAATGAGGGAGAAGCCCTGGGAACGAGGTTGCGAAGTGAAGGGGAGGGGATCGTGACCATTCTTGAACGGCATTATTGATTGCCGTCTTTACCTGAACTAGAAGTACTACATCAAAATAAGACGCAAAAACGGCGTGACAAACATAAACAAGCGCATTATTTGAAATTACTTAGTTCATGTTTCGTATTCTTCGACATACATCCTCAGAAGTGACCGTTAACTAATAGTAATTAGTTGTTTTGAAGTCATTAGTTATGTTACACATGAAAAGTTAAAATTAGTAGTTAATGGTCACTTCTGAGGATGTATGTCGAAGCATACTAACCATGAAGAAAATAACTTCCCGAACAATGCCGCATTGTTTTTAATTTTCGTCGCCGCTGTTTGCATGTTATTTTTTATTATTCTTTGTCTTGCACGGCACTATTGGTTTGTAAACGTAGATTGTCTCCTTTGTCTAAACGAGAAGTACTTCTCTCAGATTGGATTGGATAGGTTGTTGTTGGACGTGGATAGTTTTCGCTGTTCTTTTCGCTCTGAGAGGTGTTTCGTCTTCTTCTCGGCTACGTTTGCGGCAACGAAGTCTTTCTTATCTCGGGAGATATTCCACAAGGAAATAGTTAGTCCCCTTTCCATGATTAATGCCTTTATTTTACGCACTTCTCTTTCATTTTCTCCAGAGTGCTGGTGTTTTGTAGATCATGTACTCGACACAGACGGTTCCTCTTCCTCGTCCACGTCCACTGCCTCTTGTACTTGTTGTTTACTGCTTTGGCCAGTTTGCGACTACTCCTCTGACAGCTGCGAGCTCGGTTATCGTTGCTTCGCTCTTAGTGTTCTCCTCCTATTCTTCTTCGTTTTTGTCTTGTTCGTCTTCTTCCTCATTGTCGTCCCAGAGATGTTCGCTTTCTTCCTAAGCGAGATGCATTACATCATTTGTCCAAATGCACTTTTAGAAATGCTTTCTTCTTTTCGGTGGGTTTACTTGCAGGCGTTTTGCCTGCCCAGCAACCGCACAAGTAGGTCAATTATAAGGACGCTTTATGGCAGCTTACTCACATTTGCAACTTACTATAGTCAACTAGGGGTTCTAGCACACGATACTTGTCGACAGTCAAAAGGATAACTGATGGTAGTTGTGACCGATGATATATCACTCATGTTTCTTGGCTGTGAAAAATGGTAATCAGTTTTCAATTGTTGGTATCTTAAATTAGTTTTCTTTGTAGTCTTTCTCGATATGATAACGTAAAAAGCCTCCAACACAGACGAAAGTAACTAATTTCGGCTGTTAAACGTTTAGTGAAGACTTTTGGGCGAATTCCTTGGCATCGGGAAGAGTGCACGAGGGACTTGAGCAATGTGTCATTGAATTAGAGAGGTGAGCCAAGTTGGACTTGAATTATTTCGTCTACTTAAACGACTTTGGTCGTATGATCGTTGCATTTCGTTCAAAGTGCCAGCACTAACCCATAAATGTTTTTGCTCAACACATTATCGAAAGTGCAAGACTAGTTCATTTTAGTGCTCCAATCGTCCTTATCTCCGTTGCTTTTTTGACCTATCTGCGTTTTATTTTATTGTCTCCTTAAATTTTTTTCAAAAGGAGGAAAAATCAGTGTTAAGAATTTTCTTATTCCTATTGTTCGCTCAACTTTTACATTCTATTGTTGCATTTTTAACCTTATTGTCAGTGAGTTTTTAAGCACTTGTTCTTACTAGTAAATGTCTGATTCCATTGTTAAATTTCTTTTATTTGCAAAGGAGGAGCGGGGGGGGGGGGGGGGGGGGAATGGGGGGGGGGGGGAAGTTGATTATTCTTTTCATCACTGATGACACGGGATTAAAATGAGGAACGTGGATTAGCGTCTTTGTCTCAAGGAGAAGTACTGCTGTCACATTAACATTATAGGTTGTGGCTGTTGTTGTTGTTGATTGTTGAATGCTTTATTTTTTTTCCTGTTTGTTTTTTCTCTCTGCGGGGTGTTTTGCGTCATTTGTCTTAGTTGAGTTTGCGATATATCAATATCTTCAAAGATTTTCAACACGAAAATAGCCTTCTCAAAGAAATCAGTCTTCGGAGAGGACATTTGGATGTCGGGCATTTGTCTTTCAAGTGTTCAAATCCTAGAGTTAATTTCTCAACGAAGTTCCTAGTCCCCGTCCGTGACTTCTTGTACTAGTCTTCGTTTCTTGTTTCGTGTAGTGCTGGCCACATGACTTTGCGTCTTTTACTCCATGTTGCTTTGAGACAGCCTCTCTGCCTGCTGAAAGATGGCTCTTCGTCTTCTTCTTTTACTCATTTTCCTTCCCTGCAAGATATTTTCTTTAGCCCTTTTGCGAGATGCATAACATTCTTTCTCCAATTGCGCTCTTCTTTTCAATACCTTTTCTTGTAGAGCTGTACCGTTACAGTTTTGCTTTATGCCCACCAATCGAGCAAACAGTAAAGGACGGTTTGTTGGCAGCCAGTTCAGTAGCATTTAGCATTATAGCTTAATTAGCGCACTACCACGCAAATTTACAAAGGATGCAAACTATGGATGGTCGGAAGGTGTAATGCGCGCGTGGGAACACGATGAGAAACTAGTTGCAGTTCGCGACAGAAGGGACCACTAATGATGGGTGCCGATGATATATTATATTTCTTGCGTCAAAATGTCAGTATTTAATTCTTTGTTCTTTTAGTCTTCTATGTCTTTTCCCCGGTATGCCGACGCAGAAAGTCTGCAACTTAGTGGAAAGTTACTGGTTCGTGTTTTCGGCTGACAATTTAATGATGGAAAGCCTCTGCAACGAGAAGAACGAGGGACTTGGGCAGTTTGTGAGGTGAGTTATATTTGTTAAGTTTCCACTGTTGAAATCTCGTTGAATGCTCAGTTACTTGGTGCATTGCAAAAAAAAAACTCGTTTTATTTCTTTCAACGAGGGACTTGGGCAGTTTGAAATTAAATTAAATAGCTGACATAAGGCCTGTTTTAAACGTAAAGGAAAGATCAATCCCGGGGGAGGGACTCCCATATGGAACAGACGGGGATGCTCGTCGGAAATTTTGAATTTAACCCCTAAAGGAGACTATCTGGGCGTGGCTCAAGCTTTTTGTGACCCCTAAAGGATACCAATCTGGACATTTTGACCCCTAAAAACAAGTTGAAAAGAGAATTTGACTTCTGTTTCTCTTCGCGGAACTCTAAACGAGAACTTGGCGGCTTAAAAGATTCGCGCTTTGCCCGGAACACCCTAAGCGAGACCAAAATCCAAAATTTACACCCCTAAGCGAGACGACGAGCATCCCCGTCTGTTTCATATGGGAGTCCCCATTGACGGGCCTGCACGACTCCTGCAGTTCGCAAAAAAACAAAACAAAACTTTGCCGCACTAAAAGAAATCGAATTAACGGGTATTTAGAGCAAAGACAAGTAAAATATACTCACTTTGAACCTCGAAAGTTGGCCATGTTTGATACCACGTGTAATGAATTTGGTACGTGCCAGGATATTTGCCGCAATTTCAGCACAACACCACAAAAATGTGCCCCGCATGTGCTGCGGTTTCCGGAATTAATTTTTTCTTCCACCCGATTGGCTGAACTACTCATGTAGACCAAACCCTACGACTTGGTTCGGGAAACGTCATTGGTAATTCATTTGTTCTTTTTGATGTATCCATAGTGATTCCCCATGGGCAGTTTCACTGTGGGAATAGAGGTTGCACACAAAACACAGATTTAGTTCTAGTGGAACCGCAATTGAAATAGAAAGATACAGATCTTTACCACAAAGATTAGTGGTTAACTTCAAGAGGACAAAGCCGAAACTCAAACGTTTAAACCATTTGAAAATTCTTACCGTCGCGTCAATCCTGCCGTGACCTTCTTGACAACAAGAAGAGACGAACCAAGTACTTCACTTCTGCCAGTTCTGCTTGTGGCAAGTTAAAAAGCTGTTGATATTAAATGAGAGTTTATATGATGTATTTTCAAGGGCTTAGCAAGCTTAAAACAGCAAATCACCCTCCGGTATCACTTCAAGCACTGTAAACTCGTCCCCACACTGTATATGTATGCACATCATAACGACTTGTAACTGCTACACGAGATAATGGGTGTGAATTAAAATATCATCATACGCGGCTCCTCACTGGACTTATCCAATTAAATTCCTTTTCGTGTTCATACAGCAATTAGACAAAGCCTTTTATACAACGATCATCAGAAACCAAAAAATTGACGTTGGGTGCCCCTGAGAAACTCCATCATGTAAATAAAACCTATATTAAACACGACATGATCTCCACACTTTTGCCCGCATTTCAAAGCTTTTAAAACACCTTCGAAATTGCCGATATATAACGGTTATATAACGATAGAGTCAGTCCTGTCTCTCCTCTAAATGTTTGGTTCCAAAGCTACAGGTATAATATGCGCGTTTTATTTACCCTTAGGTAAAACACAACGTTCTGTTTGGCAGTATTACAAATAACTAAAGTTTTGTAAGAAAGGGTACAAATCTAAATAAAGAAAAAAAAAACTTACAATTGTTTATCATGTGACATTGAAGTCTTAATTCAGGTTCAAGTCATGGTGTTTCTATTAACTCAAGTCCTGTAAAAAAGGCATCATTACTGGTTTAGACAGTCTCAATTGCAAAGCAGGTGTTGATAACTGAAGCTTACGACGAATTGCGTTTTGAGAAAAGCAGTTAACAGACAAATCCGCCACAACTAAGGCATTTAAACTCTGCAGTCGTTTGAGACGCCCGGAGGTGATGTCGAAGTTCATTGGCGCATTACTTCAATGGTTTTCAGAATACTGTAAAAAAAAGGCAAACCTGTATACACTCTGTAATACAAATAAATTGTTTCACTGTACATTATGATACTGAGGTGATATGAAATCGCAAATGGATAACTTTTGGCTGTGCACTTAGGCTTTTGTGCAATGGTTTTACTTGTTAAATAGCTTTTACTTCTAACGTAAACTTGATCTGTTTCTTATTAATTTATCGTTGCGCCTCGAAGTTTCCAAGGTTAATCGGGAAACTGAAGTTCTCAGAAAGGGAGAACCACTCCTTTATGCCTATATAACCGTTTTTCGTACAATGAATTATTTACATGTGTACATACTTTTTTGTATATAGGTGGGAAGAGACAGGGGCGACGTCAAAATCCCAATAATAAGGTTATCTTAACCTTATTTAAAGTTTCCAGAAAGCAATCTCCAAAACTGCGAAACGTGGTCAGCCCTAAACAACAAAAGACATAAATTCAACGGACGTTTAAACACGTTCTTTTTACAGGCCAAATAGGTAACTTATCTTCTAGGGGTCCAAATCAAAACTCGACTAATAAACAATTTGAAAATTCGTACCGTTAAGTCAATCCAGCCATGAACTTCGAAGTAACGAGTTAAGTACTTCGCCAATTGTCTTCTGCCAGTTTTGCTTTTCCTCACAAGTTAAAAAGCTCGCAAAGAGTTCATAATGAATTCTCCCTCCAACCACAATCAACTCCTCCCTACACTGTACGCTCATCTAAACGCCTTGTAACTGCAACAGAAAATAAAAATATCATACGAGTCATTTTTGCAACCCAAAATAACCCAATATAACCCAATACTTCCTTTATCTGTTTATAACAATAATAATTATCATAATTCATAATTATAGTAACTAATTTTAGTTATAATAATTTTAATAATTATAAATATAATTATAATAAATTTAATAATAATATTTTTTAAGGGGGGGGGGGGGGGCAACTTCGTTCCCAGGGCTTCTCCCTCAGGTGGGGGCGGCATAATCCCACAGTTTGAACTTACTTATTTACTTACTTGACGTTTCGTATACTTTGACATATTCTTAGTGTTCTCTTCAGATTCTTCCTAGTTTTTGTCTTGTTCGTCTTTTTGTTCATTGTTGCCCCAGAGATGTTTTCTCTCTCCTAAGCGAGATGCATCACATCGTTTGTCCCATTGCCCTTCTAGAGATAGTCTCTTCTTTTCGGTGGAAAGAGTTTTGCCCGCCCACCAACCGCGCAAGTTGGTAAATTATACGGACGGTGCTTTGGGTGAGTCACATTTGTAACTCACCATAGTCTTCAAGGGGAACTGCACGCGAATTTACTTATGGTGCAACAATAGTTGCTTGGCGACGGGCGAAAGGAAACTAATGGGGGAGACCGATGATATATTACACGGGTTTCTTGGCAGTGAAAAATAGAAACGGTGTTTCATTTCTTGTCCTCTTAGTTTTCTTTTCTTTCTTGATTATGACAGCGTAAAAAGCATACAACATAGAGATTAAATAATTTCGGCTTTTAAATGTTTATTGAAGACTTTCGGGCAAAATCCTCTTTATCGGAAGAACGAGGGACTTGGACAGTGCGTCATATTGGTGAGCAAAGTTGGGTTAAATTATTTCCACCAGTTGAGCGACTTAGTCGAATCATCGTTGCATTCAAGTCGTTTAAAGTGCCAAAACTAACCCATAAATGCTTTTTTTTTTTGCTCAAAAATATCCTTACTTTGCTAATCACATTAATTATCCAGGTTGCTCAAATACCCTGCGTTTTCCAACAGCTTTTTTTTATTCTTACTGCCGGTAACTTAAAGGCTCCTGGGTCCTCAGAGCATGCTGTGACGTCATCTCACGGGTTGCGATATTGTGAAGAGCAGCAGACTACATCGCTAAGTCGGAGCTTTTTTTCTTTTGCCAATCTTTGTTGTTCATTGGGGTGATCATTATTAAGTATGGCATTTTTAGGCTCAAATTCAGAGTTAACCTACCCCCAGGACTATCAAGACTAGAGTCCATGTCTAATTTTGTAAGTGAGTAAGTGAGTGAGTGAGTGAGTAAGTGAGTAAGTGAGTGAGTGAGTGAGTGAGTGAGTGAGTGAGTGAGTAAGTGAGTGAGTGAGTGAATGAGTGAGTGAGTGAGTGAGTGAGTGAGTGAGTGAGTAAGTGAGTAAGTGAGTAAGTGAGTGAGTGATTAAGTGAGTAAGTGAGTAAGTGAGTAAGTGAGTAAGTAAGTAAATAATAAGTGTCTTTATTGAAAAAAAAAAGCCAGACTCAACAGACGCGAATCTTTACAATCGAGAACATGATACATCTTAAAAGCTACAATCAAATGTAAAAAGATATAAAAAGGAATAATCAAACATTCAGGGAATGAAATCACGCAACTCGACTTAGAAGTAGGGTATAGACATTGAAAGCACGACTTGCGGCCGGATTTTGAAGAAGACGGTGAGTTAGCAGACACTGGCGAACCTTTGGAACGTATGCAAGCTATCGACTATAATCCTCTCTCTTAAAGTGCGGGGAATATATTGAAGGAAACTTTGATGGCAGCCAGTGCGCTCGCCGTCTCTTTAAAAAATCGTAACACTTTGTTTCGTCTTCTCACGCACTTCCCCGGAAGATCATTGTTGGAAAAAGGGACCCTGTGCAGAGCTATGCCATTTTCTGTGTTGATTTTGTTGCTACATTCGAAAAACACACAAATCTGGTATTTTCAAAAGTGTGATCTAAGCTCCCTCTTTGAATGTGTGTGTGTGTTTTTTTTTTCCGCGACGAAAACACAGAGATGACTTAACAATCTAAACTAAACCCATTATCCTTTAATATTGTCCTGTGATGGGCAAAAAGGTGCACAATTTTCAAATTTTGAAAGTATACAGCATCTCGACAACAACAATAACAAGTTTATTTATGCGAAGACATTTTTAGTGGCGAGTTGCACTTTAACTAAAAGATATCTCAGCTTATAAACAATTAGTTTCCACTGGGTTTTTACAAGTTAATTGGATTTGAAATTCTCCCAACAATCGTGAAGTGTCCCCCAAACTTAAAGCTTTTGTTCCCTTTGAAACTGTATTTCAAAGCTGTATTTTCGTTCAAGGAGTTTATCTTTTCCTTCATATAAAACGGGAGGTACGCATTTCATTTAGAGCCCTCACAGTAATCACCCCGCGTGTCGCGTTCAGAGCCACATGACATAAACCTCGCAAGGTATATTATCACCTAAATAATTGTACCTAAAAAGAGGTTTTTCTGCAAAAAATTTTCGTATAATATTTCTTGTCCTTTAAAAAGAACCTCCACTCAAATGAAATAACTTCAAACCACAGGAACGTTTTTTTACCATAAAATTTGATTGCATTGTTTTTCGGAAAAAGCTTTTGCATACGAACTAAATGAATTTCAGAAACGCTTGTTTTCGACTTCAAATTGCCCGGGCGCTAACATCTTGAATAATTAAGTGTGACAATGTTACTAATTGCAATATTAATTCTGTTATACTAAAGTTATTAAGTGTCATTAACGTCACAACTGAATTATTTAAGACGGTCGTGTCCAAAAAAATTCAAAGTGGAAAGCGATTATAAAATTCTTTTTTTCCTGATGTAGGACCCTTTAAACAAGTTTGATCAAAAACAGTATTTCCCACGGCTTAAATTTATTTTCGGTAGGAATGGAGATTCTTTTTATAGGAATGAAAGCGGTGGAAATAGGGAAAGTGCGCTCTGATAGTTATCTTCGTGTGATACTTTAAAGTAAGTATCGTGTCCTCAAAAAGACGCGGCGGTTGTAGTAGTTATCAATAAAATGTTAATTAGCGACTTCTATAGATAATTGAAAACCCACACGACAGCTGGAACAAACCGGGTCAAATAAATAACTGAAATGGAGCTATAACCTTTATTTGAATGGCCTTAATTTGAAAAGAGCATTCACCATGCACCTTCAAAAAACGCCCTGATGAAGACAAAGCTAATGACATTCATTTCAACTAAGTTGACCGAGTTGTGAACACCAACTCAAACAGCATATGGGAAACTCTTTACAGAACTTTAACGAGTTTGTACGCGCATTTTCAGACAAGATGACTTGTTGGAGATTGTCAGCAGGGTACGCGGAGTACGTTCTAAAAAGGGGGCGGGGAGGGCAAGGTTTTGGTAGAGTGTGAGGGGAGTGTGAGGGTAGCAGGGAGAGGTTTGGAGAAAACAACGAAGAAAAGGAAAAACGTGAGGGGGGGGGGGTGGGTGTGGGTGGTGCTGTAGACCCCCAGCCCCTAGTGTTTTAACAGTTGTATTGTAGTAGCATGGGTTTGTTTTTTAAAGGCTTGGCGAAAGTGCTTATTAGAAAGACCCGACCGAATACAGCTTAGGAATGTCACTTTCTTAAGATATTTAACGGATTTTGACCGGAACAGTGAACAATATTTTTTAACCCATCCTGTGAGGAATCACATTGGGCTCACACGCCGGACAAAGCACTAAGGAATGGAACAGGAATTACACCACGCAGTGGCCAGGAGATATTTTATTTACACTTAAGCTTTAATTTAACGTATTACCCAAAACTCCCAATCAAAAAAATAAAAAATAAAATGGAACCGATCCTTTTTCAAGATTTTGTCGACAAAGAGTTTAAATACAATAGTCAAAAATACCCTAAGCAGATATTGAAAATGACTCCTTTATGGATATCTATTTTCATTACATTTAAATATCTTCATGGACTTCGGGTTGGACTGAAGAAACGGAGGCGACGTCAAAATCGCAATAATAAGGTTAAGTTAACTTTAAGGTTCCCAGAAAGCGGTTTCCAGAACTTCACAACATGGTCAGTTCAAAGCGGGAAAGAACATGATTAATCACGGCTTCAGAACTTTCAACTTGTTCTTTTTACAGGACATATCAGTCACTTAACTTCTAGAGGTCAAAACCGAAACTCAACTTATAAGCCATTTGAAAATTCTTACCGTCGAGTCAAGACTGCCGTGAACTTGTTGACAGAAAAAAAAGAGATGAACCAAGTACTTCACTTCTGCTCAATCTGTTTGTCCGCACAAGTAACAAAACTGGCAAAGACTTGTTCATTAAACTGTGGCTTCCCACGATGAAGCTTCACTGGTTTAGCAGGCTTCAAAACAGAAAATTCTCCCTCAGGCAGCACTTCTTCCATCGACAATGAACTCGTCCCTACACCGTATGCACATCAGAACGTCTTGTAACTGCAATGCGAGACATGAATGGGTGTGGATTAAAATATCATCATACGCAGCTTGAACATATCCTTTCAGCAATGATGTGTCAAAAAAGCAAGATACTTTTTTATTGTTTCAACCTTTCCCAGAGGTACGAAGGAATCCTTAATTATGCACATCGTCCAAACTGAGGTGCCAAAAACACATTTTCACTCTTTTGGGAACGAATTGAATGAATTGTACACCAATCAAAATAACTTGAAAGTATCATTTTGCATACTGTCAGCACTGACCAGAAGAAAAACCTCAAGAAATAAACGTTTTATTCCAAAAAACCCCTTGTATTTTTCATTTTGCAAAATATGGTCAACAGAAAAATACCTAAAACTTGAAAAGGGGGAAATATAAGGTGTTTCAAAGTCAATGTAATGTATGACTTCTCAATAAAATGGAATTCGCATCATGTAAACTAACAAACGTTCACAAATTTAAAACATTTCAACTGTGCTCCTTCCACAAAAATTATTTAAACCTTTTGAAAAGCAAGATTTACATCTCGACTATGAGGGCATTGGGTTGTTTCTGAGGGAAACAAAATTGGAAGCGTCCTAGCGTACTTTAGGACAGGAAACACTAATGTGCAAAGGAAGAATCAAAACCAAGACATTATATCGTGAACGCAACCTTAGGACCTGAATTCGGTTAATTGTTCAACGCAAAGTTAGCCCGACTTTACTTACGCAAATTTGCTAGCATCAAAGGTGAATTGAATCCGAAGGGAGATTGGCGTTCGCACTTTTGCTCTAACGAAAACGGATTACTGCTTTATCCACCCACTGACTCCGCACTCATACGTAGAGAACTTGACGCCAACTGAAAGCAAACCAGTTAGCTAATCGCTTTTACCTATTTCTTATTTCGGGTCCAGGTTATTCGCAGTCCTGCATCCTAATGAGATGTTTTAGGCTGCGTGAAGGATTTTGGTCGAGAGAAGCAAAATCCCTGGAGGACAGGTGGGCCCACCCCCCAGCCAGGAGACGCATATCAAACACGAACGAGGGGAAAAAAACCCCCTCGTCCGCATCTGAACAGCGCATCTATCCATTTGACCATAGGGGTGAGCACTTAAAACGAGCAAAATTTAGATAGTGATTTGTTATTTCCTGTTCCCAACACAAAAGGGGGATGACTTACTTCCGGTTAACAAATGAAGTAAGAAAATTTTAGCGGCATATTGATGATTTGCTCGATCGTTCCTGAGTGAGCCACGGGGGTTGGATATGAAATAGAGGCAAAATTTAGATAATGAATTGTTATTTCCGGTTAACAACGAAAAGGGGCAGATATATTTCCGGTTAACAACAGTCAGAAGTAGGTCAGAACTGCGGAATGGACATAACATGGCAGTTGAAAAAGATAATTGCAATTAGGCAAGATTTATTATATTTTATTTTATAGATTTATATGAGATACTGTTATTTCCTGTGAACAACGCAAAAGGGAGCAGGCTTATTTCCGGTTAACAAGGGCCAGAAGTGGGTTAAAACTGCGGAATAGAAATAAAATGGCGGTTAAAAAAGATAATCGCAGTCAGACGAGCAAGTTAAGCAATTGCAAGCCAGAAAAAATGTGAATGAAGGAAAAAATTAGGTTTATACATGTAGTCAAGGTTAAAACGCGTCTTATCCCGTGAGCCACAGAGGACGAAGTATGAACGACAGACAGAAATTAGATATCTTAAAATGTGAATGAATTAATTAATGATGATAAGGAACCGTTTGACTTTTTTCTGGTCAAAAACGGCCAGAAGTTGTTTACAACTGTGGAATGGATATGAATAGCAGTCAAAAGAGATAATCGCAGTAAGATGAGCCTGACAAAAACTGAACGAGAAAAAAAATTTCCGTTTATCGTCGATATGTGCACGTGTCTAACTCATTGCGCCACGGGGGACGAGATATGACATCAAAGCAGAATTT
>NC_090873.1:6007792-6010292 GCF_036669935.1 Montipora foliosa | reverse complement strand
CTGCACCACACAGTTACACATAAAATAATTATAGTCAAATCACAGTGTTTTTCAATCATTCACTGATGTGTACTTACAGTACTTTTTAAGTTTAGCATAAGGCCTGTTTGCCTGTTTGCAGATCAAATGACATAATGTTGTTGTACCTCTGCTGTATGGTACCCAGAGAAAATCCCTCTGGTCTGAGCAGAATAGAGAGGCAACAAACTCAACTGATTTACAAATTGTACATGTACCTACATTTGTATGTTTGCAGATTTTATGTCTGGGGATCAAAACTGGGAGCAAGTTCTCCACAAAAAAATAATATAATGACTCTTCTTGAGCTTTGAAAATTTAGAGCAAGACTAATAAATTACTGCGAGCAAGATCCCACCTTGGTAGTGTTCTATTTTAGTCCATAGATCAAAAAAGCTTGCTATCTTGGTTTGACCTCATCAGGATAAGCATTCCTAAAAAAATATTGAGGCACTGGATAAGATTCAGTATACTATCAACCTTGTCCCAACAGACACCAGCAGGAACAACAAAAGGTGTCAGATTTAGAAAGGTTTCAATGGATGCCAACATTGTACTGTTTAACCAGCCCATTAATCCAATTAACTTAATCCAAATTAAACTCAAAGTCACTGTGATAAATTCTGGGGAATTACAAAAACTTAAGATCTATGAAAGATTTCAATCTGAAGCATCAAAGTGATGCTTCTTGTGTACGAAATAAATTACTTTAAAATAAAGCTTATTGCCTGCATTGCTCTCAGTTGGCAACAGTACCCTCCACTGACTATTGCTTAATATCAACAAGTTAATTGGGATGGTAAACCACGTGGGCAAGTTTGCAGAACATTTGGCCGACAAGACAAGGCCTCTTTGTGGTGAAATGCAAAAAGAGAGCCAGTGGGTCTGGGGAACACCACAAGAGAAAGAATTTAGAGAAATCAAGTCTTGCTTTAATATCATTAATTATTGTTACATGTATGAATAATTTATTTTATTATTACTATTATTATTATTATTATTATTATTATTATTATTATTATTATTATTATTATTATTATTATTATTATTATTATTATTATTATTATTGTATTTGACTTGAAGTGAGTGAGGAGTGCAGCAACTATAATAATGTGGGTAAATCCATCTTTGCAGAAAGAGACCACAAGCCACTAGTCCCACTTCTCTTGAAACGTCCCCTGATTAGAATAATTATAGTGCTTCAGAATGTGCCACATGCTTTTTCATGTACTTGGTTCAGAAATATAAATGGCAGATGCACTCTTCAAGATCCAGTCAACACAACAAAAGAAGAAGTGAACATCTACAGGCTGTACTTTATCTTCAGTTGACAGCATTCTACATGCTTTTCCAGTATCAGATATCAAATTAACAGAAATCAGGTAGGCCCAAGATGAAGACCCTTTATGCAAAATGATTAAAGGTTTATAATATTGCATTGAATGCTGGCCGGATACGTTCCACTTTCCTGATGCAGTGAAACCGTATTGGTCAGAGAGAGGTGAACTAAGAGTCGTCAAGAATCATAATTTTATACCCTCTGACAGCCGCATTCAAATCAACAACTAACGAAGCAGCTGAACTGGAAATGCCCGAAGCCGTAGAGCTCACCTCAGAGGACTGCAGAAAGAAAGTGGTAGAGCAAGACATGGATTGACCCAGAAATTGCCCAGAACGAACACAAAGCAAAAAGACAAGCCAAAAAGCACAGCTGTAAGATCCGTAATGATCTGCTACGTTGAGCAAGTAAACGCCACTACATGCATAGGGATCCCCTCAATCGTTTTTATTTATAACACTACTGGCTAGCAGCACCTTGATTTTAACTTTGCCTAAGTTTCATTCAGCCACATTATCACATTATCAGGGTGGCTTAGTGGTTATCTATCGGGCCTCCCACCACTGCGAGCCGGGGTTCAATTCTGGCCTCGGCCAGCATGTGGGCTGAGTTTCAGTCGATCTCAACCTGACTCGAGGGTTTTTCTCCGGGTACTCCGGTTTTCCTCCCTCATCAAAATCGACTCACAGCTAATTGACATCTAGCTGTGGTGCTGTGCTCCGACATCAAACATGGACTGTATAGCGGCAGCCAGAGGCGCCTTTGTATGCTTTCAGCCCGATGTCGTGAGCCGCGCCCTTCGCAATTCAGTCCTCGACTGCAAGTAAGGGTGATTAGCACTAGCAATATTTATATTTATTTATTTATTTATTTATTATCATCATCATTATTATTATTGTTATTGTTATTATTATTATTATTATTATTATTATTATTATTATTATTCAAGGTAAATAGTGATCTTTACCTGTTTCGGTATTCCTCTAACATCACAGGCCTTCCATCACCGAGTTGATCTGCCCATTCCCCAAACTAGAAAATTAATGAAAACAAATTCCCATTACACCACTGTAAGTTGAATCACATTTGAATGCTTATGTATCACAATGATACACTGTATGCCCTTTCAGTGGGCTTCATGAC
>NC_090873.1:5997792-6002792 GCF_036669935.1 Montipora foliosa | reverse complement strand
ATAACTAGTTTACAATAAATATGATATAAAGTATGAATAAAGTAACCATTATAGCAACAAAATTATACTGATGCAAATTACAACTGATCAGTACCTGATCATAATCTGTTTAAGTTTATATGCCTTTTGGAATAGGTGACTTTTAAGAAGTCTCTTACAAGGCTGTTCCCCATCTGCATGCACAGCGGACTGCATTAGGTAATCTATTCCATCCATAACAATGGCACAGCTGCGGTAAAACTACGATCACCATGCAAGTGTGCGGTTTTTGGCTCTGGGTGGTTGCAATAAAAATTCACCAGACGATCTTAGATTTTTTCTAGATACATTCTTTAGGGTAATAAGTTCGCTGAGATACGTTGAAGTCCATGAATAACTTTGTAGGTAATAAGTAGTATCTTAAAGTCGATGCGATATTTGATAGATAACCAGTGGAGTCTTCTTAAAATTGGTAAAATATGAACGAAACGACTTATCTTACAAATTAGTCTGGCGGCAGTGTTTTGAACACGCTGGAGATTCTGCAGTTCAGTGGCAGGCAGGCCGTAAAGAGTACTGTTGCAGTAGTCCAAACGGGAAGTGACAAAGGCATTAACTAAAGTTTGAGTATTATCGAAACTCAGAAATTTCCTGATTCTTCTAATATTACGATTGTACATGAAAGAAAGCAGATCTGCATGTCTTATTAATATGCATTAATATCCATTTTGAGTTGGTTATCCAGCCAACATCCAAGATTTTTGACTACAGTGGAAGATGAAAACAGTCGTACCCATTAAACACAGCGAGTCAATGTTAACTTTCGACAGCTGCTGCCTCGTCCCTATCACAATAAATTCCGTTTGGTCATCGTTGAGCTTCAGCCGATCTATTAAAATCCATTTTCTGATATCAGCAACACACGCTTTCATAGTTTCAACAGCTTCAGCGGCATGTTCAGGGTCGGGCTTGAACGCAATTAAAATAAAGCTGCATGTGTGTCGTCGGCGTCAGCATGTACTTGCGGAAGATGGCGTTCTAAGATGGAGAACAGCTTGCTGACATCAATGACAAACGGAACTTAGGACCTAGACAGGGAGAGATTCTAAACGTTCTTTTCTATAATTCTATCAATTCATGTCTTCTGGTGACAAAGAATCGAGTAAGAAAGGTTGACTACCAACGCTGTCCGACAACTGAGGGTCAGTCCTAGGACCTATTTGCTACAACATCCACATAAATGATATTTTCAAAGTCTGTCGGAGCACTGAGGTATTTTAGTGAATACTGGTCAACTCGCCTATGTTGAAATTCGCCTATGTCAACTCGCCTACACCTACTGGTGAACTCGCCTAAATTGGCGAGTTTGATCACCAGCGGATATTAACAAAACTGAATGCTCATGAAGTCAATGAGGATATCGCCCACATTTCTAGCTGGTGGAGACAAAACAGATTAATCAGTAATCACAAGAAATGTGAAGTGCTACTAATCGGCAACAGGAACCGCACTGTAGACACTTAAGGGGGTTTACAAATTTTCCTAATATATGGCAAACTGTTAAGGCAGAAAAACAGTTTTATGTACTTAAATGTACTTAAGAGTGCACATAGACCTCCGATCTTTCTTTGAATACGCACGTTCGTGCAATATCCCAAAAAGTTTACCCTAAGCTGAAACTGCTAAACAGGTCCTGGATCTCTAAGCACCTTAGCCACAAAGTGAAGACGAAGAAGAAGAAGAAGCCTAATTTGAATATCAAGACGGACTCCATACGTTTTGTTTAATTTTCATTGTTTCTTTCTTTCACTATACAGGCTCCTTATCTACTGTTGTTCTTTTAGTATTCATAGTTTTCAAATAATTTTGACTTGATAATGACGTTTACCTAACCTCGAAACGTTGTCGTTTTTTAACAAAGTTTTTAACCAAGTTTAATATTTTAAAGAATATTTCGATATGTTTCATTGCAGTTTTTTATAGTTAGATACTATTAATACCATTATATTGCTACTGATCCAGCCAAATCTCTGAACCTCTGGATCTCCAATGTAATTGCTATAAAATCCCATGTAAAGGGTGTACTTGGAATTACGTACTAGAAACCAAAAGATGCTTCCAAACCCGAAAAAAGGGAACATCAAAGAAACCTAATGAACTACACAAAGGGTTCAAACGTTGTGAACCAAGCGTGACAAAATAATCATTCCATTGACTTCGATAATGCACGTGTAATCGACAAGGGCAACTACCGTGTTCAGAAAACGCTAGAATCCTGGCACACTGACAGAAAGGTCGGCGCAAACAATAACTCAAAACCGTTGCCTAGGCAATACTCCATTTTACTGCAATTAGACAACATATACATTTTTATCCTCTTGCTTTTTCCGCACTTCTTTTGTACTTTAGTTTTACATGCAACAAATTTTTCGCACCCCTTTTCGTATATATTCCCATTCACGCGCCAACTTTTTCACTCGTTAAAGGATATAGACTGATAGCCGAAAGCTAATGTTCTTAATCTTTTAACCAGACAACGTTTTTTTAACCACTTTTTAAACTGTCCTATCCTGGTTACAGCTCTATTTTGACTGAATTATGCCAACTGATTCTCATTCTGCTGTGTTGATGACCGTAAACACCGAGAGAACAATACTCGCTTGAATCCCTCCTTAAAATTTGAACTGCGAAAAGCGTATAATACGGGATTAAAACATAAAGTAATGTCAAATACCAAAACGAAGATATCGGAAAGTTCAAGGAACAATTCACCGTTTATCTCCATCCCGAGGTGAACAGCGTCTAGTACAGCGATCGGTCCGTAACCAATGAGAAATCCACTTGTTACCAGTATAAAGGTGACAATTAGTTTCCTTTTTTCAGAATTGTCTTCGTTAGTATTTTCGCGCAATATCGTGCCGGAAAAATACAATCCTTTTATCAGGGATCCATAACAAAATAGGAACACCACTGTGGGAATGTATGCAGTGAACGTTGAATATATGAGGGAATAAATTGCGAATCCCGATGAACCAATGCATGAAGATTTTTTGATGCTCTCTTCAAGGAAGAATCCTGGAAAACCAATGGCAATGCTTAAACACCAAATGACAAAGATTGCTCGTTTGATACTCTCTTCGTGCAAGCGTGAATTCGACCTAAAAGGTTTCAGTATGGCGTGATACCTTTCCACTGCCAGTAGTGTTAGAGTTAAGGCTGCAGAAGTTATCGAAATGTGCACAACAACAATAAACTTACAAGAGGATTTGACGAAGTCGCAATCATGATCAAAGCACACGAAATAAAACGGATACATCAAGATGACAATTGAATCGCTTACCGCCAAGTTCGCTAAGAGATAATTTGTTGTCGTATGCATTTCCCGTGTCTTGTAGACAATTCGAATGATTAATATGTTGCCAATGAAGCCAAAAATACAAAATGGACTGCAGGCAATCATGATGAAGTTGAAGACAGAGTAAAAGTTAATGTAATCAACCATACTGGCCTCCCCTTTAGTTTATCTATCCGCTTTTTGAGAAAATAAAACGGTTAGTTGTGATCAACGACTCTAATCGTCCACAGTTTCACCCGCTGGTCTAGAAACACAGTTGTCAAAATTTCCAATTTTTTTTTCATCTTGGAGATTTTGCGTTGTTTCGGACACAATTGGAAAGTTCCATCAAACAAGAATTGTCGCACCAATTTTGAAAAAAACACAGACGAAAAAAAAGTGACCAGGTGTAGGACGATTCAAGATTATCTTTAAGCGCGGTCATTTATCTAGGGAAACAAGTTATGAAAAAAAAGATGACACGCTTACCATAGTTTTTGCCAGCTGGCAAACTAAGTCATTATCGATAATCCGCCTATCACTTGCGCCAAGTCTATTAGCCGACTTTGAATACATTAATTTACGCATATTATATATCGCCCACCAAGGCTTTAAAATTTCTTTCAAAGTTGAGTGTCCATGCGAATTAAAGGCCGTTCAAGAAATATACCGCTTTGCTCGATGGTTATACCGTCTTGAAATTCATGAAACGGAAAAATGGCAAAATTTGATGCCTCGCGTGGAGCACGCGCCATGTGCAGAACGGCTCAGGTGGTAAGGCACCAAGCCCCACTCGGCCCAGGATGGGGTCTACGTGGTTTTAAATTTCTTTTGTGGCAAGTGCTATAGGAAATTTGCGCACCTTGCAGTCGTGAGGTTGGGTGCGCTCAAATTTTGCGCCAAAATCATGTCGGACGCTTTTCTCACCGAAATCATGTAAAAAGGAACGCGTATTCTGTACATTCGGATGGAATTGTCTTCGGTTCATTGTGCCATTGGGAGAAGAACAGTAAAGAACTATAAAAAGATAGATATTTTAAGCGTGTTATTATGAACTGCGGGCCAGCAGGCCAATATTTACTGAGCCTGAGGCGAATAATTGTTTTAGTGTAATTTTCAGCGGTGAATATCAAGAAAGTGCAAAACAACGGGCTAAAACAAGATAAAAAGGCACGAAAAGTGCTTGATTGGCTTAGCAGCTGCGCCTCCAAATGTTATATTCACCGGGTAGCGCGGTGAATGTGACACTACATTCTTATATTTACCGCTGAAAATTATACTAAAAGTCTTAATTGTTTAGTTCAGGAAACTGAAACCTGGAAAATGTCAAGAGTCAGAAGGACAATAAATGAATGTAATGAAGTTTTTACTATTTTTAACTTTTTCATTTGACATTTTTCTATCACTTACGACGATTTGCAGGTTATTATTTGACAAAAAAAATATTTTTTTCATTCGTTACATAGTAACTACGCCAAAGAACCGGAAAGAAATGCTATCATCCGTAACTTTTTAAAATACACCCCAAAACTGCGTGAAATCAGTAACATATTAAGTAGACAGGTGTAAAATCCAGCCTTTGTTTGGAGGTTAAGGGCGGTGAGCCAATAGATAGATTCATTCAAGTGATATCGCCAAATTGCACTAAGAAATTAAATTTCATTAGTTGCAGCTTTTCAATAACCTT
>NC_090873.1:5975292-5992792 GCF_036669935.1 Montipora foliosa | reverse complement strand
GTGCATTGCATGCGTCTGTCCTGTTCGTACCTGCGCTAATGGGGAAGACTAAAACGGGACACTAATGGAGGCATTAATTGGGGATACTAATAGGGGACACTAATTGGGGATAATAATAGGGGACACTAATGGGGGACACTAATTGGGGACACTAATGGGGGACACTAATAGAGGAGACTAATTGGGGATACTAATAGGAGACACTAATAAGAGACACTAATAGGGGACACTAATGGGGGACACTAATTGGGGACACTAATGGGGGACACTAATAGAGGACACTAATTGGGGATACTAATAGGAGACACTAATAGGGGACACTAATAGGGGACATTAATTGGGGACATTAATTGGGGACACTTAAAGGGGACAATAACGGATGCCATCAATGGGGGACACTAATTAGGGATACTAATAGGGGACACTAATGGCGACCACTAATAGGAAAGACTAATTGGCGATACTAATAGCGAACATTAATAGGGGACACTAATTGGGGACAGTAATAGGGGACACTAATGGAGGCCACTAATAGGGGAGAGTACTTAGGGATACCAATAGGGGACACTAATGGAGGTAACCAATAGGGGACACTGATGGAGGCCACTAATTGGGGACACTAATGGGGACACTAATTGGGGATACTATTGGTGGACACTAATAGGGGACACTTAAAAGGGACACTAATGGAGACCACCAATGGGGGACACTAATAGGGGACACTAATTGGGGATACTAATAGGGGACACTGATAGGGGACACTAATAGGGGACATTAATTGAGGACACTTAAAGGGGACAATAATGGATGCCATTAATGGGGAACACTAATTAGGGATACTAATAGGGGACACTAATGGAGACAACTAATAGGAAAGACTAATTGGCGATACTAATAGCGGACACTAATAGGGGACACTAATTGGGGACAGTAATAGGGGACACTGATGGAGGCCACTAATTGGGGACACTAATGGGGACACTAATTGGGGATACTAATGGTGGACACTAATAGGGGACACTTAAAAGGGACACTAATGGAGACCATCAATGGGGGACACTAATAGGGGACACTAATTGGGGATACTAATATGGGACACTAATGGGGACACTAATGGGGGACACTAATAGGTGACACTTATAGAAGACTCTAATAGGTGACACTTAACGGGGACACTAATAGGGGATACTTATAGGAGAAACTAATAGGGGACACTAATTGGGGACACTAATGAAGGACACTAATTAAGGACACCGAGCTAAGAAAATAAGCTTTCCAACAGCATATAATTTATTTACAGACAACTGAAACATTTTATAAAAGCGAAATTTGAACGAAAAAATTTAAGAAAAATAACACAAAAAAAAAGTTTTCCAGGCAAAATTTGGTCATTTTAGCGTTGATTGCGAATTTTTGGATGCAAAACTAAATTTTTTTTCAGTTTATCTGCTTTCTTGGACATAAATTTGACCTGACCTGACCCGACCTGCAACCTGACCTGACCTGACCTGACCTGACCTGACCTGTGACCTGACCTATGACCTGACCTGACCTGACCTGTGACTTGTGTTTTAGAACCGCCGTTTCAAAATAATCTTACCTTTTCAGTGATTTTACGGTAACGCTTGAAATTCCATCAAATGCACCACAATCCTTTTCTTTATCCTTTCCGAAGCCTGTAGTGTAATTTTTTGGCCGAAAAACGTGATTAAAACCGCTCCGCAATCACTTTAAAAAGTTGAAAATTTTGCCTCCGCTCGGAGTCAAATTGCCTGACTAGCAATGTCCGTCATGTAGGCGTCATGAAAGCTAGAAAGCCGAGATTTACAGGGGAACTGGGGCTATTTCTACCCAGTAAACACGCCAAATTTCAGCGCGATCAGTGAAAATGGCGGCTTTCTACGAATCCTACACGAATGATTCATGAGTGTGTGATTTCCATAGAGGACTAGGAAAAAGAGTTTGAACAGCATTGTGCAACAGTATTTAAGTCTAAGCACCCATTTAAAAAGGTTACATTTCGATTATTGTTGCGATGGCCAATCACTTCATGTAAGCTAACCATTTTAAAATGGGTGCTTAGACTTCTACTGTTGAACAACGCTGTTTAAAATGGGTGTTGAGGCTTAAGCAAGCACTATTTGAGATGCTGCTTACACAAGTAGATCAACAGTACTCATTCGAAATAGTATTTTTAGGGTAGTCTATTTGGGTAGTCCATGGACTAGGGGTCAGCGAAATGTACCAACCCCCAATTTCCAGGGTTGAGGAACTCTTTTTAAAGCAAATGTCAAAATCCCCATCCCATGCCCAATCCCCACCCCCTCCTCGGGCTTAATATTGATAGGTGCATTACTTACTTAATTAAACATCTGGCCCCAATTGTTCAAACGATGAATAGTACGTACTATCCACCAGATAAATCACAATCCAGTGGATTAGAAATTAAGTCATAGCCAATTATTGCACTATCCAATGGATAGTGATTTATCCGGTGGATACCTTTATCCACCTTTTGAACTACTGGTGCCAGGTCAAAGCTTGATCTCGGAACCTCCAGCTTGGAAGTCCAAGGCGGATTGACCCGGGAACAATAATCCCCCGGTCCATGGACCGCATCCATTTCAAATAGCGCTGATAAACATTATTTAAGTCTAAGAACCCATAATGGCCCACATGTGTGCAGTCTGGGATAATTGTAACAAACAAAACACACAACATCATGAGCGCTTATTACAAAATCAAGCAATGCGCATTATTCTCGGGGCTAACCACAAGACCTGTATACAATACATGCGATCCAAACTAAGACTACTATCTTTTAAAGTGGTACTATGATCAAAAAATCATTTCCTTTTTTTCTTCAGATTTTGAAAGCGTGTTCGCTTAACACCTAACTGGCAAAATTGTGAGCTTTGAGTTTTATCCAAAGGCTGTTTATTTTGAGTGTAAGTTTTGGATTTCATGGTCCGCCATTACTCACGTTCAAAACTGGCCGATTTGACCCCAGAGGGTTGGATCTAGAGAAAATGACGTCATTTACTCACTAGCTTAAAATTTTAGCGTGTAAACGTAATTTATTATGTATGCAAAACACGGGTTGAAAAGTCTGAAAGCCCGAAACTCCCGTGCTGCATATTAATTAGGCCGCGTACACACGTATTGCATTTTTAAACTAGTGCGTGTTTGACGTCATTTTCTCCTCGACACAGCTCTCTCAAGATTATAAAGTTAGTAATGGCGGACCAATAAATAAGAAAATTTCAGCTAAAATAAACAGGTGTCCTTTTAAAATCAGACCTTAAAACTTGGGTGAGTTAGTGTTTAGTTAACATAGTTTTGAAATCCAAAGGAAACACAAAATTTTTTTTTGGTCGTAGTACCACTTTAAGTAGCAGAAGATGTTTTATGAGACTGCAACTGGTGTACAAGATCATAAACAACACACATGCTATGCCAATAGGGGCTTTTACTTCGTGTAAAAGACACACATGACGTAAAACAATAGAACAAAATTCGTGAAACAATACCTAATCAGAATTCTAAATCCCTAAAGACCCCTAAAGCTTTTGTTACGTCATGTGCGTCTTCTTCACTAAGTAAATGCCCCAATAGGCCATTTCCGAGTTGCTGCTTGTCTCGGTTTCGAAGTGAGTCTTGGTGCTCAACTATTGAAAAGGAAATTAGTTTGATTTGCATAAGAATACGCAACTCATTTCCATTTGAATGGTTGTGCACCAGGACTCGCTTTGATACTGAGGCATGCAGCAACTCGGAAATGGGCAATTCGAATCTTTCACCCATCCCATAATACAGTTTATTTATTTATTCATCAGGAGCCCATGGGCTCCTCATGGGCTCCCGTATTCATTCATTCATTTATTTATTTCTTTATTTATTTATTTATTTATGTGGGGGAGGGGGTATTTGCATTAAAACAATGAATAGGAAGCATGATTCAGTCCCAAGAGTAATTAACTTGTACTGTTTTATATATACAACCCCCCCCCCCCCCCACCCTCTCCAAAAAAAAAAAAACATGCAGATATTGCATTATGGTGGAAATAGTCAATTAGAAGGATACTTGGTTTAACGCTCCCAGTTACATGATCGTACTTTTAGAGATAGCTTACCAATAGGCAAGCTAAGAGTTAAATCAACTATAAACCAATTGAGTTTTAAAAATGCAGTCAAAATTGTTCCTCTATTTCTTTAAATCTTGATGCAGATGCACATGTTTGTAGTATCTGGAAATATCTGTTAGCCTTTCTATTCCTGATTTTAACTTGATAATGTGTATATTTGTAATGATACTATTAATACGAAGACGAAGACCGTAGAAGACGAAGACGAAGACGAAGACGAAGAAGAAGAAGAAGAATATCAAGACGGACTCCATACGTTTTGTTTAATTTTCATTGTTTCTTTCTTTCACTATACAGGCTCCTTATCAACTGTTGTTCTTTTAGTATTCATAGTTTTCAAATAGTTTTGACTTGGTAATGACGTTTAGCTAACCTCGAAACGTTGTCGTCTTTTAACAAAGTTTCTAAGCAAGTTTTTAGTATGTTAAAGAATATTTCGATATGTTTCATTGCACTATTTTATAGTTAGATACTATTAATACCAATACCATTATATTGCTACTAATCCAGCCAAATCTCTGAACCTCTGGATCTCCAATGTAATTGCTATAAAATCCCATGTAAAGGGTGTACTTGGAATTACGTAGGAGAAACCGAAAGATGATTCCAAACCCGAAAAAAAGGAACATCAACGAAACCTAAAGAACTACACAAAGAGTTCAAACGTTGTGAACCAAGCGTGACAAAATAATCACTCCATTGACTTCGATAATGCACGTGTAATGGACAAGGGCAACTTCCGTGTTCAGAAAACGCTAGAATCCTGGCACACTGCCAGAAAGGTCGGCGCGGACAATAACTCAAAACCGTTGCCTAGGCAATACTCCATCTTACTGCAATTAGACAACATTTACACTTTTATCCTCTCGCTTTTTCCGCACTTCTTTTGTACTTTTATATGCAACAAATTTTTCGCACCTCCTTTCGTATATATTCCCATTCATGCCCCAACTTTTTTACTCGTTAAAGGATATAGACTGATAGCCGAAAGCTAATGCTCTTAATCTTTTAACCAGACAACGTTTTTTTTACCACTTTTTAAATATGTCCTATCCTGGTTACAGCTCTATTTTGACTGAATTATGCCAACTGATTCTCATTCTGCTGTGTTGATGACCGTAAACACCGAGAGAACAATACTCGCTTGAATCCCTCTTTAAAATTTGAACTGCGAAAAGCGTATAATACGGGATTAAGACATAAAGTAATGTCAAATAGCAAAAAAAAGATATCGGAAAGTTTTAGGAACAATCCATGGCTTATCTCCATCCCGAGACAAACAGCGTCTAATACAGTGATCGGGCCGTAACCAATGAGAAATCCACTTGTTGCCAGCATAAAAGTGACAAGTAGTTTCCTTCTTTCAGAATTGTTTTCGTGAGTATTTTCGGCCAATATCGTGCCGGAAAAATACAATCCTTTTATCAGGGATCCATAACAAAAAAGGAACACCACTGTGGGAATGTATGCAGTGAACGTTGAATATATGAGAAAATAAATTCTGACTCCCGATGAACCAATGCATAAATATTCTTTGCTGCTCCCTACAAGGAAGAATCCTGGAAAACCGATGACAATGCTTAAAAACCAAATGACAAAGATTGCTCGTTTGATACTCTCTTCGTGCAAGCGTGAATTCGACCTAAAAGGTTTCAGTATGGCGCGATACCTTTCCACTGCCAGTAGTGTGAGAGTTAAGGCTGAAGAACTTATCGAAATGTGCACAACAACAATACATGACTTACAAGAGAATTTGGCGAAGTCGTCGTTCACGAATTCAGGATCACGAAAGCACACCGAATAAAACCAAGCCATCAAGATGATAATTGAATCGCTTGCCGCCAAGTTCGCTAAGAGATAATTCGTTGTCGTATGCATTTCTCGTGTCTTGTGGACAATTCGAATGATTAATATGTTGCCAATGAAGCCAAAAATATACAATGGAATGCACACAATGATGAAGACAAAGTAAAAGTTATTGGAATCAACCATATTGGCCTCCCCTTTAGTTTATCTATCCGCTTTTTGAGAAAATAAAACGGTTAGTTGTGATCAACGACTCTAATCGTCCACAGTTTCACCCGCTGGTCTAGAAACACAGTTGTCAAAATTTCCAATTTTTTTTTCACCTTGGAGATTTTGCGTTGTTTCGGACACAATTGGAAAGTTCCATCAAACAAGAATCGTCGCACCAATTTTGAAAAAAACACAGACGAAAAAAAAGTGACCAGGTGTAGGACGATTCAAGATTATCTTTAAGCGCGGTCATTTATCTAGGGAAACAAATTATGAAAAAAAAGATGACACGGTTACCATACTTTTTGCCAGCTGGCAAACTAAGTCATTATCGATAATCCGCCTATCACTTGCGCCAAGTCTATTAGCCGACCTTGAATACATTAATTTACGCATATTATATATCGCCCACCAAGGCTTTAAAATTTCTTTCAAAGTTGAGTGTCCATGCGAATTAAAGGCCGTTCAAGAAATATACCGCTTTGCTCGTTGGTTATACCGTCTTGAAATTCATGAAACGGAAAAATGGCAAAATTTGATGCCTCGCGTGGAGCACGCGCCATGTGCAGAACGGCTCAGGTGGTAAGGCACCAAGCCCCACTCGGCCCAGGATGGGGTCTCTGTCGTTTTAAATTTCCTTTGTTGTAAGTGCTATAGGAAATTTGCGCACCTTGCAGTCGTGAGGTTGGGTGCGCGCAAATTTTGCGCCAGAATCATGTCGGACGCTTTTCTCACCGAAATCATGTAAAAAGGAACGCGTATTCTGTACATTCGGATGGAATTGTCTTCGGTTCATTGTGCCGTTGGGAGAAGAACAGTAAAGAACTATAAAAAGATAGATATTTTAAGCGTGTTATTATGAACTGCGGGCCAGCAGGCCAATATTTACTGAGCCTGAGGCGAATAATTGTTTTAGTGTAATTTTCAGCGGTGAATATCAAGAAAGTGCAAAACAACGGGCTAAAACAAGATAAAAAGGCACGAAAAGTGCTTGATTGGCTTAGCAGCTGCGCCTCCAAATGTTATATTCACCGGGTAGCGCGATGAATGTGACACTCCATTCTTATATTCACCGCTGAAAATTATACTAAAAGTCTTAATTGTTTAGTTCAGGAAACTGAAACCTGGAAAATGTCAAGAGTCAGAAGGACAATAAATTAATGTAATGAACTTTTTACTATTTTTAACTTTTTCATTTGACATTTTTCTAACACTTACGACGATTTGCAGGTTATTATTTGAGAACAGAAATATTTTTTTCATTCGTTACATAGTAACTCAGGTAAAGAACCTAAACAAATGCCATCATCCGTAACTTTTTAAAATATACCCCAAAACTGCGTGAAATCAGTAACATATTAAGTAGACAGGTGTAAAATCCAGCCTTTGTTTGGAGGTTAAGGGCGGTGAGCAAATAAATAGGTTCATGCAAGTGATATCGCCAAATTGCACTAAGAAATTAAAGTTCATTAGTTGTAGCTTTTCAATAACCTTCATTGCTAAAAAGTTGAGTACCAATTCCATGATTAAAAACTTATTGAACACATCTTTCTTAATTGATGGTTTTATTGCCACGGTAACCTAACATAAGGTCCGAAAGTGCCATTCACTCTAAATAGTTGGAACAAACACCAGTTGTCAAAATCCAACTTCAAAATGATTACAATTAGCATTAGAGCGTTCTAGAGAATTCTCAATAGAGAAATGGAGAGTCAACCGATAAACGTTAGGTGGAAACTTAAATTTTGCCAAAAATTGATGGAACCTTTCTTATTCAAGTTCATTTCCTGCCGTTTGCATTGAACTAGATTAGGGGAGATAAACTAAGAATAAAGCCAGGATCCGAGCCAGGATTCGAGCCAGGATCCGAGCTAGGATCCGAGCCAGGATCCGAGCCAGGATCCGAGCCAGGATTCGAGCCAGGATCCGAGCTAGGATCCGAGCCAGGATTTGAGACCTAACCGAGACCTAACCGAGACCTAACCTAACCTAACCCAGACCTACCCTAACCCTAACTAGACCTAAGTAGACTAGAACCAACCTAAATAGACCTAACCTAACCGATTCGAGACCTAACCTAACCGAGAGATTCGAGAATAAATAACGGAGAAAGCTCATTTTAGCTCGAATCCTGGCTGGAATCCTGGCTCGGATCCTAGCTCGAATCCTGGCTCGAACTTTAGGTATCCTCAGATTAGGGCAAATTCTGCAAAGAGAGAAGTGAATTCACGAGTGCAAGAGAATTTAAAGACAATTTAACAAAGGACGTTTTAAGTGAGTGTCATATTTGGTTCTTCAAGCGCATTTTGTTTCCCAGTGCATGAAACATGTTTCCAAAACGCTTAATTATTTGGAGGTTCTTCCAGGTGTCTTGGGTAAAACCAGAACAATGCCCATTGCAAATGAGGATCACGGAGACAACGAGAAATTACCTTAGGGGACAATGCAGCACAACGCATTCTCAAAATGCAACCGAACAAAGATCGGAATATAATTAACATCGCTTCAAGAAAGTAACTTTTTAAGGGAAACGTGAATAACAACCCCACCTCCTTTTTCCTCACTTCTTCTCTAAGAAGCCTGGTAGAGATTCCCGGACTGTAGTTTGGGGACGTACGAGGCAGGTGGCAGAATTTTCATGCAAACGCGACAGTGGGTCCGAGGCTGCTAAAAGGGAGCTTAAGCAACGACAACGGCGACGGCAACGAGAACGTCACGAATTTGCATATTTAGTGGGTAAAAACAATAGCTTTGCACGCCCTGCACGTGCGTTTTTCACTTTTGTCCATTTCGTTGCCGTCGTCAGCAAAACAACAACGTGAAATAGCCAAGTTTTTGGTTTTATGAAGAACGTCAGCACTTGAGGATAAATTTTCATTTTCTCTCCTAAAATGGAGTGCCGTTCCGACTGGTGTCATCTTTGAGGAAATACCACACCCTTGTCATATTAAAAACGTTGAAATAGTCACGAAGCGATTAAAATAACGCAAATTTATATTTTGAGATGACGTTCTCGTTGCCGTCGCCGTTGCTTAAGCTCCCTAAAGTAAAAGAGTCGCCCTTTCTTCAATTTAACTAACCAATCATTATTAAATATGGTACAGAGGCGGCGTGGGAGGTGGCTAAGGAGACGGCGCGGTTCAGTGGTTAGGGCATTAGGTTTGCATGGGGTTGCCCCAGGCTCAAAATCCCGTTCCTGTTTCCGGTTGTCCCGGATTCAATTCTACCAGGCTTTGTAAATAGCCTTTACTGATTAGAGTGTAATGTGAAGTGCTAGTTTTCTAAAAATTTTAAGCAAGAGCCGATACAACGTAGATTTGATTTTAGTGGTGTATTATATTTCGGCTGTCCAAACCAGCCTTCTTCAGGTACAATGAGAGTTTACATTGAATTGCTTCTATGTATATATATATATATATATATATATTTTTTTTTTTACAGGATAATTCGTATATTTATATAACTATCAATACAATGATATATATATATATATATATATATATATATATTTTTACAGGATAATTCGTATATTTATATAACTATCAATACAATGATTCTTTGTAGATTAAATGTTCGTTACAAGTACGTAAAATTCAAACGAACCAACAATATTATAGGGAACACAACTGACATAACGGTAAAAGTTTAAAAGTGTAATGCTAAACTGACATGATCAACTTGTTTGTTGAGTTCGGGTTTCAACCGCTCAATATGGAAGCTCTCCTTGATTTTGAGTTGATAGAAAGAAGTAGCATTATCAATAATTTTAAAGCAAGAAACATCACAATTATCGCGACAATTTTAGTTTAGCATTACACTTTTAAACTTTTACCGTTATGTCAGTTGTGTTCCCTATAATATTGTTGGTTCGTTTGAATTTTACGTACTTGTAACGAACATTTAATCTACAAAGAATCATTGTATTGATAGTTATATAAATATACGAATTATCCTGTAAAAATTTTAATGTTACACTCACTATGGCTGAAGATGATGTTTGAAACATCGAAACATGTTCCGAAAATTCAAAAGTGTGGTTGTATTTTTTAAAATATTAGTAACACTTGTGCTATCCAGACCATTTGGAATATATGTATATATATAAAACATGTCAGTTACCACGAATTTAAACGACGTTTAAAAGACCGTTTTAATGAACACCGCCGCACTTTAGATAACGCTAGCACCAAATCCAAACCTAAGGCCGTAAGGCCAGGGAAGCTTTTTTAATTTGAAAAGGCAGGACAATTGATCCCAACGGTCTTAATATCCGCGAAGAAACGTATTAGATTTCAGTTTATTATTTTGCGTGATTTCCGTTATTTTTCCGTGACTCTTAGTATTTGAATTCAAATTCGTTGTAACTGCCATGTTTTATCACAGTTTTCCCAGTATTACGTCAGCATCCATTTACTATATATATATATATATATATATAAGTAGAATGATAAAGATTGAGTATCCAACGGTGATGCCACTTGCGAGGAGGATCCAAAAGGATACAAAACGTCTTGACTCAGATAAGTTAGTCTCACTAGCCTCGCTCTCAGTAAGGCTACATTAAGAGTTGTCTTCAATCAGCAACAGTCAGAACTACCCCACTAAAAAACAATTCAATCTGGCACCCCCCCCCCCCCCCCGCCCTCCCCTCATGTACAGTACTGTACGTCAAAGTAGAGGACAACGCAGAAGCAGTTACCAATAGGCAACAGTCACAGGTGCAGCAGAAACACCAAGACCCTACATCGTGAAAATGGACAGAGGCACACTTAGATGAAACCGTTCACATAACAGCCATTCCAGGAAGTAAGCCTGAGATTCCTAATGCCAGGGAACAGGTTGAGTGTCTGCTGACATGCCACTCATGACCTGTGAAGTCTATCAAATCACCTTGTGTTTCTTCAAAACCAAAGAGACTGATCAGGGGTCTGGACTGAAACTCTTGGATCCAATTGTTGTTAGATGTTTGTTCTCAAGCCCCTAACAAATTCATGTAGTTTGCCTCTTATCTGAGTTCAAGTTGTTAGCAACTCTTAAGGACCGTGCCTACTATTCTTTTTGCACATTTCGAGATACTCAAGGGTTTCCTATGGATGTTGCTAATTAATACAGGGATAATTTTTTTGCGCCGTTTAAAACTATGAGGAGAAAGCAGAACTCAGCAAGTGCTCATGGTATCCAAAAAAAATTGGGGATAACCATGGTTTTTTCAGAGATAATAATAATTATTATTAAGCTTCAATTTGGAAAAGAATGCCATACATTACTTTGTATTTTACAGCTTTTTCCAAATTGTTGATAAAGTTTCTTTGAAAAATGCCTGGTTATCCCCAATTTTCTTTTTGGATTTCAATAACAACTTAACCAATTATTAAAAAAATTAATAGTTTTTGAGCATGCCGTAGCAAATAAAAGAGGCTGAGTAAACACTGCCTGTTTGTGTCTGGTGAATGAGTCTCGTTGCGATAAGTGTTGGCTCCCACTATTAAACACTTCTAATTTGATAGAGAACCAAAAATGGAAAATGATTGTCTTACCACAACTACGTACCCTGTGACCCTTATGAAGGATAACAGATTCTGACATTACCTTTGTTTTGAAGTTTATAATTTTTGGACTGTGTTTGGATATTCCAAGTAAGTTTGGACTTGAAAAAGTTTACAAAATGTGGGCAGAGTAGGCTCTATACATGTCCAAAAAATGTTAATTTTCTTAATAAGCTATTTAATTATTGAATAGAACCTACACCATTAAACAGTGTGAAATAAAATGAACCATGTAAATATAACAAAGCCTATAGGTTAGTGATGGTCTTACCACAACTGCTCTGTGACTCTTATAAAGGATAACAGATTCTCACATTACCTTTGTTTTGAAGTTAATTTGGACTGTGTTTGGATATTCCAAGTAACTTTGGACTTGAACAAGTTTGCAAATAAACATGTTTGATAGTAGAACAATTTCAAGGGAATTACCTTTAAAAATATTTATGTGAGCAGAGGGGCATTCTGTCTGCGCGTGCGCGACTTTGAGATCTCTTATGAGCGTATGCGCTGGCCCGCCATAAGCAGCAACCAAAATAATGGCGGTCTCCGTGGCGAAAAGTTTCGAGTTCGTGTCGTTATCTCTGTCGTTATCTGTGTCGTTTATCTTCCTCGTCTTACGTGTAGACGGTGTCAAAAGACGGAGAGAGGGTTGGGCTGTTTATGGCAAAAAGTCACAGCAAAGTACTTTCGAATAATAAGGGGAAACCATAATTTATACCGAGTTGTTTTGGTGTGGAACTGTCACCGAGTCAGTAATCTTTATAAGGCTTAGTTATTTGCAAAAGTTGCAGAATTCGAAGGGTCAGACATTTTACCGCGTTATAGTTTTGACTGCAACCTACGTGTTTATCTCTCAATGTACTCTTCTGCTTTGTTAGGCGTTCTTGTTTGAAATGTGTTAAAATATCACGAATTTCAGTTCCATTATGAAAATAAATGTTCACACCCAAAGTTTACGGTAGCTTGCCTTTTTTGGTTTCAAGTTTGTTGGCATGAACATAAACGAGCGTGAATGGCGGGCCAAAAACAGCAGCTTTGGCCAAATTATGGTCAGAGTAAACAGCCAGAAAATAGAGAGTTGGTAATTTTACCACAGGAATTTTTTTTAGAAATTGTAGAACGTTTAGAGATTCTGACAAAGAGTAAGTCGGCTTATCACGTGTATTCATCCATGCACACCACTGAAAGTCTTCTTCTCGGTTTCGTGTATTGCATGGAGCACTTCATATTGAAAATTACCTCAGGGATTTAGAGCAAGATAGCTGGTTAAGATTTTGAGTTTCACCACATGCATAAATCCCTATGGAACTAAATCTAGGGAACTAAAATAAATAACCACTGTTTAGGGCATAGCAAGGTCTATGATTCCCAAGTTGTACTTGAACAAGCTGCCATCTTGAACATTGTACACATCTCTCATTCTGTAAGAATGATCGTATCACCTACAAGCAAATTTAGTTTCCTCTTCTCTATGTTTATTTCCAAATAATCAGACCATTCAAGTTGAAAATTGATTACAAAATCATTGACAACAGGAAATTAGTACTAAGTTCTGACTAGACCAAGGCTCCAAGCCCAGGAAAAAAAAACCGATGTTAAGAGTAACAAACCAAAGAGAATTCCTTTTTTTAATATCAAGCTCCAAGCTTTTAAACTTTTACAAGTATGTACTGCACTAAAATATAATATAACTTTTAGTTCTTTGTTAGTATGAGATATGAGGAAATGGTCAACAACTGTATTCACAATAAATGGGTATCGAAAACTCAGTGATCACGAGTGTTTTTCTTCATACATGTATAAACTTGCTGGTTCCTTACTAAGACTATGACATGCAACATTATATTTCATGTAGGATGTGACTCCAACTGGTGAAATCTTAAGCGTACATTGAATTTATAAGCAACAAAGAATGCTATTTGTATTTGAGCCTGATGAATTGAGCCTCTATTCAGCACATCTGTCAATTTTACTGCAAACAAATTAATTATCTATGAGTGTTTAATATTCCAATCATAATCCAGAACTGGATAATATACAAAGAGCTTCAAATATGGCTGTTTCACATAACTATTCTGCCCATTTATCTTCATTCACTACTGGTTCGCAAGGTAACACGCAAAAAATGGCGCCACACTGTGTTCGATCTTCAATGGCTCGCGCACGCGCAGACAGAATGCCCATCTGCTATATATAAGTAGTTTTTAATCTTTCAGAATGAATAATAATAATAACAATAATAATAATAATAGTTTAATTTTTCTATAGCGCGAGAATCATAGAAAGATGCTTTCGCGCGCTTTACAATACAAATGCAACATAACTAGTTTACAATAAATATGATATAAAGCATGAATAAAGTAACCATTATAGCAACAAAATTATACTGATGCAAATTACAACTGATCAGTACCTGATCATAATCTGTTAAAGTTTATATGCTTTTTGGAATAGGTGACTCTTAAGAAGTCTTTTACAAAACTGTGCACTCTTTGCACAGCGGACTGCATTAGGTAATCTATTCCATAACAATGGCGCAGCTGCGGTAAAACTACGATCACGAAGTGTGCGGTTTTTTTGCTCTGGGTGGTTGCAATAAAAATTCACCAGACGATCTTAGACTATATCTACTAGATACAGTTTTTAGGGTAAGATTCCCTGAGATAGCTGAGATACGCTGGTTCAAGTCCATGAATATCTTTGTAGGTAATAAGTAGTATCTTAAACTCGATGCGGTATTTGATAGATTGCCAGTGGAGTCTTCTTAAAATTGGTAAAATATGAACGAAATGACTTATCTTACAAATAAGCCCGGCGGCAGTGTTTTGAACACGCTGGAGTTTCTGCGGGTTCAGTGGCAGACAGGCCGTAAAGAGTACTGTTGCAGTAGTCCAAACGGGAAGTGACAAAGGCATTAACTAAATTTTGAGTATTATCGAAACTCAAAAATTTCCTGATTCTTCTAATATTACGATTGTACATGAAAGAAAGCAGATCTGCATGTCTTATTAATATGAGTATCCATTTTGAGTTGGTTATCCAGCCAATATCCAAAATTTTTGACTATAGTGGAAGATGAAAACAGTCGTACCCATTAAACACAGTGAGTCAACGTTAACTTTCGACAGCTGCTGCCTCAATGAGGATATCGCCCACATTTCTAGCTGGTGGAGACAAAACAGATTAATCAGTAATCACAAGAAATGTGAAGTACTGCTAATCGGCAACAGGAACACTGTAGACACTTAAGGGGATTTACAAATTTTCCTAATATATGGCAAACTGTTAAGGCAGAAAAACAGTTTTATGTACTTAGATGTACTTAAGAGTGCACATAGACCTCCGATCTTTCTTTGAATACGCACGTTCGTGCAATATCCCAAAAAGTTTACCCTAAGCTGAAACTGCTAAACAGGTCCTGGATCTCTAAGTACCTTAGCCACAAAGTGAAGACGAAGAAGAAGAAGAAGAAGAAGCCTAATTTGAATATCAAGACGGACTCCATACGTTTTGTTTAATTTTCATTGTTTCTTTCTTTCACTATACAGGCTCCTTATCTACTGTTGTTCTTTTAGTATTCATAGTTTTCAAATAATTTTGACTTGATAATGACGTTTAGCTAACCTCGAAACGTTGTCGTTTTTTAACAAGTTTTTAACCAAGTTTTTAGTATTTTTAAGAATATTTCGATATGTTTCATTGCAGTTTTTTTATAGTTAGATACTATTAATACCATTATATTGCTACTGATCCAGCCAAATCTCTGAACCTCTGGATCTCCAATGTAATTGCTATAAAATCCCATGTAAAGGGTGTACTTGAAATTACGTAGTAAAAACCAAAAGATGCTTCCAAACCCGAAAAAACGGAACATCAAAGAAACCTAATGAACTACACAAAGGGTTCAAACGTTGTGAACCAAGCGTGACAAAATAATCACTCCATTGACTTCGATAATGCACGTGTAATCGACAAGGGCAACTACCGTGTTCAGAAAACGCTAGAATCCTGGCACACTGACAGAAAGGTCGGCGCGGACAATAACTCAAAACCGTTGCCTAGGCAACACTCCATTTTACTGCAATTAGACAACATATACATTTTTATCCTCTTGCTTTATCCGCACTTTTTTTGCACTTTAGTTTTATATGCAACAAATTTTTCGCACCCCTTTTCGTATATATTCCCATTCACGCCCCAACTTTTTCACTCGTTAAAGGATATAGACTGATAGCCGAAAGCTAATGTTCTTAATCTTTTAACCAGACAACGTTTTTTTTAACCACTTTTTAAACTGTCCTATCCTGGTTACAGCTCTATTTTGACTGAATTATGCCAACTGATTCTCATTCTGCTGTGCTGATGACCGTAAACACCGAGAGAACAATACTCGCTTGAATCCCTCCTTAAAATTTGAACTGCGAAAAGCGTATAATACGGGATTAAGACATAAAGTAATGTAAAATAGCAAAATGAAGACATCGGAAAGTTCTACGAACAATTCATCGTTTATCTCCATACCGAGGTGAACAGCGTCTAGTACAGCGATCGGTCCGTAACCAATGAGAAATCCACTTGTTACCAGTATAAAGGTGACAATTAGTTTCCTTTTTTCAGAATTGTCTTCGTTAGTATTTTCGGCCAATATCGTGCCGGAAAAATACAATCCTTTTATCAGGGATCCATAACAAAATAGGAACACCACTGTGGGAATGTATGCAGTGAACGTTGAATATATGAGGGAATAAATTGCGAATCCCGATGAACCAATGCATGAAGATTTTTTGATGCTCTCTTCAAGGAAGAATCCTGGAAAACCAATGGCAATGCTTAAACACCAAATGACAAAGATTGCTCGTTTGATACTCTCTTCGTGCAAGCGTGAATTCGACCTAAAAGGTTTCAGTATGGCGTGATACCTTTCCATTGCAAGTAGTGTTAGAGTTAAGGCTGCAGAAGTTATCGAAATGTGCACAAAAACAATAAACTTACAAGAGGATTTGACGAAGTCGCAATCATGATCAAAGCACACGAAATAGAACGGATACATCAAGATGACAATTGAATCGCTTACCGCCAAGTTCGCTAAGAGATAATTTGTTGTCGTATGCATTTCCCGTGTCTTGTAGACAATTCGAATGATTAATATGTTGCCAATGAAGCCAAAAATACAAAATGGACTGCAGGCAATCATGATGAAGTTGAAGACAGAGTAAAAGTTATTGTAATCAACCATACTGGCCTCCCTTTAAGTTTATCTATCCGCTTTTTGCGAAAATAAAACGATTCGTTATGATCAACGACTCTAATCAGCCACGATTTCACCTGCTGGTCTAGAAACACAGTTGTCAAAATTTCCAATACTTTTTTCACCTTGGAGATTTTGCGTTGTTTCGGACACAATTGGAAAGTTCCATCAAACAAGAACTGTCGCACCAATTTTGAAAAAAAACACAGACGAAAAAAAGTGACCGGGTGTAGGACAATTCAAGATTATCTTAAAACGCGGTCATTTATCCAGGGAAACAAGTTACGAAAAAAACAGATGACATGCTCACCATAGTTTTTGCGGGTTGGCAAACAAAGTCATTATTGCTAATCCATCTGTCACTTGCGCCAAGTCTATATTAGCCCACCTTGAATACATCAATTTACGCATATTATGGGCGCGTTTTTTTGGGACCATTCTAGAATAGGAATACTCCGAATAGACGGTAATCGTGTTCTTTTGGAACCAGTTCGGCAGATGAGTTCTTTTGGGAATTGGTATTCCGTGTATTCTGTTATTCGTAA
>NC_090873.1:5957792-5970292 GCF_036669935.1 Montipora foliosa | reverse complement strand
AATTACCTTATGGGACAATGCAGCACAACGCATTCTCAAAATGCAACCGAACAAAGATCGGAATATAATTAACATCGGTTCAAGAAAGTAACTTTTTAAGGGAAAAGTGAATAACAACCCCAGCAAATGGTGATCAAGAATACTTTTAAATACTAAATGACCGAACGATCTTTTCACAAATGCTCACGCTTTCTAGAAGAGAGCTAACGTATACGTATTGACAAAGTCAAAAATCTACCCTGTTGTACCAGCGTATGATGGCCGACTATGGTAGCGCGGGATTTATTCTCTCCGTGGTCAGCATTCCATTTTTCATAATCGAATTTCTTGGAATGTGCTGGTTATCAGAATCGTTCAAAAAACACCAGAAATGCATTCAGTCACGAACTATCTCTTAGCAAACTTGGCTATTAGTGATGAACTCACCATTTTTTTCCCATGCCCTTCTGTGTTGCTGGAAGGAAACGACTTTTTAAAGAAGTTTGATTGTAGGTTGATGCATGGCGTCGATGGGTTTTATCATCCGCGTTTCCTCCTTCGCCTTAATGGTTCTTGTAATTGAAAGGCCTAGGTACCATGCCTTGTTAAAGCCATTTAGAACAGGCTTACGCTTAAAACAAGAGAATGTGAAAAGAGCTATCGGAATTTTCTTTACTATTATGGATCCCTGATCAAAGGACTCTACTTTGATAACACAATCTGTGCTTCGCTCGCAGACAAACAAGAAGACTGAGAAGCCTGCGGTTTTTCTTTATTGTTATGGATCCCTGATCAAAGGACTCTACTTTAATAACGCTTCGCTCGCAGACAAACAAGAAGACTGAGAAGCTTGCGGTTTTTCTTAATTGTTATGGATCCCTGATCAAAGGACTCTACTTTAATAACACAATCTCTGCTTCGCCCGCAGACAAACAAGAAGACTGAGAATCCTGAGTCTGATAATGATGATGAGGCACTGGACATCAGTATACTATCAACCTTGTCCCAACAGACACCAGCACACCCTTGAACCAGCACATTACAGGGGTGTATTTATCCATTATTATTAAATTTTAAGTGATAAATTCTGGGGAATAACAAAGATTTATGTAAGATTTCAACCTGAAGCATCAAAGTAATCCTTCTTGTGAAAGAAAGCTTTACTATCTGCATTGCTCTCAATTGGCACCTTCCCTCCACTGAATATTGCAGAACATTTTTGGCCGACAGCACAAAGCTTCTTTGTGGTGTAATGCAAAAAGAGAACCAAGACAGTGGGTCTGGGAACACCACAAGAGAAATCAAGTCTCGTTTAATATCATTAATTATTTATTTAAAAATTGAGCACCAGTCTTAGCTTTGTTATAATCACCCTAACAGAGAAACAAAGATCTCTGCTGATGTGTCTACCTAACGCAGTGAAATCGTATTGGTCAGAGAGAGCTGAGCTAAGAGTTGTCAAGAATCGTTATACCCTCAGCCATGAGACTAGAGGTTCTGAACAAAGTACATGAAGGACATCATGGGATAACTACATGTAAATTAATGTAGAAATTCAGTTTGGTGGCAAGGTTTAAGTCATCAAGTTCAAGACATGGTGGAGAATTTGTGCTAATCACAAACAGTTCCTGAGTGAAAACACCAGAACAACTGATTCTAACTCCATTCCCTGAGTGCCCATGGCAAGTGATTGCAACTGATTCGTTCCAACTCGATCTCATCTCTTATTCAATGGTGGTAGTTTATTTCTCCTTCTATGTTGAGGCAGAAGCGCTTTGGATGATGACCAAAGCTATAGAGGTTACATTGTACACCTGTATGTACATGTAGGGCACTTGAAGTGGTCTTTCCTCGACATGGAATCCCAGATGAAGTCAGAAGCAACAATGGTCCGCATGAATATGCCTGAGCAGCAGAATTTACCCAATTTACAAAGGACTGGGGATTCAAACAATCAAGTACATGTAGTTCCTGTTTAAAACAGTTAAATGGGGAAGCTAAGAAATGAGTCAAAGTCACTGTTAAACAAAAGAGAAAGATCCGACCAAGGGGATCCACTCCACGAGCATGCGGATACTCACCAGCAGTTACTCATGGGACAGCAAACCAACCTTTCACACAAATTTAGTTCTTGGCTGGCCTGATATCAAGAATTTGGGTCAAAGAGAACAAGAAAGTAAGGCTACCCCCCACGTACAGTACTGTACGTCAAAGTAGAGGACAACGCAGAAGCAGTTACCAATCGGCAACTGTCACAAGTGCTGCAGAAACACCAAGACCCTACATCGTTAAAACGGACAGAGGCACACTTAGATGAAACCGTTTACATAACAGCCATTCCAGGAAGTAAGCCTGAGATTCCTAATGCCAGGGAACAGGTTGAGTGTCTGCTGACATGCCACTCATGACCTGTGAAGTCTATCAAATCACCTTGTGTTCCTTCAAAACCAAAGAGACTGATCAGGGGTCTGGACTTGGCTAATTTAAACTCTTGGATCCAATTGTTGTTAGATGTTTGTTCTCAAGCCCCTAGCAAATTCATGCAGTTTGCCTCTTACCTGAGTTCAAGTTGTTAGTTGTTAGCAACCATAGGACCATGGACCATGCCTACTATAATTCTTATTGCACATTTCGAGATACTCAAGGGTTTCCTATGGGTGTTGCTAATTAATACAGGGATTTTTTTTTTGCGCTGTTTAAAACTATAAGAAGAAAGCAGAACTCAGCAAGTGCTCATGGTATCCAAAAAAAATTGGGGATAACCATGCTTTTTTCAGAGATAATAATAATAATTATTAAGCTTCAATTTGGAAAAGAATGCCATACATTGCTTTGTATTTTACAGCTTTTTCCAAATTGTTGATAAAGTTTCTTTGAAAAATGCCTGGTTATCCCCAATTTTCTTTTTGGATTTCAATAACAACTTAACCAATTAATAAAAAAATAATAGTTTTTGAGCATGCCGTAGCAAATAAAAGAGGCTGACTAAACACTGCCTGTTTGTGTCTGGTGAATGAGTCTCGTTGCGATAAGTGTTGGCTCCCACTATTAAACACTTCTAATTTAATAGAGTACCAAAAATGGAAAATGATTGTCTTACCACAACTACGTACCCTGTGACCCTTATAAAGGATAAGAGATTCTGACATTACCTTTGTTTTGAAGTTAATTTGGACTGTGTTTGGATATTCCAAGTAAGTTTGGACTTGAAGAAGTTTACAAAATATGGGCAGAGTAGGCTCTATACATGTCCAAAAAATAGTAATTTACTTAATAAGCTATTTAATTATTGAATAGAACCTACACTATTAAACAGTGTGAAATAAAATGAACCATGCAAATATAATAAAGCCTATAGGTTAGTGATGGTCTTACCACAACTACTCTGTGACCCTTATAAAGGATAACGGATTCTGACATTACCTTTGTTTTGAAGTTAATTTGGACTGTGTTTGGATATTCCAAGTAAGTTTGGACTTGAACAAGTTTGCAAATAAACATGAGCAGAGTAGATGTATTCTCTATACAGTCATGTCCAAAAGCAGGTGAACCTGGAACAAACGGAACAAAACAAGAAATTGAAAATAATGAATGAAGTGGAACAAATAGTTTGCACAGCTACAGTACATTATGTACGTGTACTTTAATAAAGAAGCTTGGTTTCTACAAAGAACTGTAGCTCATTAAAACACCTTGCACCACCGTTGGTGACCAAAAGCGTACGCTACTTTGGCCACCCCACACATCTTATAATTGTAATAACTGTAATTTACTTAATAAGCTAATTAATTATTGAATACAACCTTGTATGTAAATTCTTATACACCAATAAACAATGTGAAATATAATGAAAAGTGCAAATAAATTATTAGCATTGTCCAGTGTAACAGCACCATTCAGCAGTTCAATAGCTATTGGATCAAGAAACTTCCCTGTTTTAGAGCAGCGCATTGCAAGCGTCTGTCCTGTTCGTACCTGCGCTACTAATAGGGGACACTAAAACGGGACACTAATGGAGGCCACCAATGGAAGACATTAATAGGGGACACTAATGGGGACACTAATAGGGGATGCTAATTGGGGATACTAATAGGGGACACTAATAGGGAAGACCAATTGGGGATACTAATAGGGGACACTAATAGGGGACGCTAATAAGGGAAACTAATAGGGGACACTAATGGAGGCCACTAATAACGGAGACTAAATAAGGATACTAGTAGGGGATACTAATAGGGGCCACGAATAGGGGACACTAATTGGGTACACTTAAAGGGGACACTAATGGAGACCACCAATGGAGGACACTAATAGGGGCCACTAATAGGGGACACTAATAGGGGACACTAATTGGGGACACTTAAAGGAAACACTAATGGATGCCATCAATGGGGGACAATAATTAGGGATACTAATAGGGGACACTAATGGAGGCCACTAATAGGAGAGACTATTAAATTGGGGATGCTAATAGGGGACACTAATAGGGGACACTAATGGAGAAAACTAATAGGGAAGACTAATTGGGGATACTAATTGGGGATTTTAATAGGGGATACTAATAGGGGACACTAATTGGGGACACTTAAAGGGGACACTAATGGAGGTTACCAATAGGGGCCACTAATAGGGGACACTAATTGGGAACACTTAAAGGGAACACTAATGGACGCCACCAACGGGGGACACTAATTAGGGATACTAATAGACACAAATGGAGGTCACTAATTGCACACACTAATGTAGACCACTAATAGGGGAGACTTGTTGGGGATACGAATAGGGGACACTAATAGAAGACACTAATGGAGAACACTAATAGGGAAGGCTAATTGGGGATACTAATAGGGGACACTAATTGGGGACACTAATTGGGGACACTTAAAGGGGACACTAATGGAGGTCACCAATAGGGGACACTAATGGAGGCCACTAATTGGGGACACTAATTGGGGATACTAATGGTGGACACTAATTGGGGACACTTAAAAGGGACACTAATGGAGACCACCAATGGGGGACACTAATAGGGGATATTTATAGGAGAAACTAATAGGGGACACTAATTGGGGACACTAATGAAGGACACTAATTAAGGACACCGAGCTAAGAAAATAAGCTTTCCAACAGCATATAACTTATTTACTGACAACTGAAACATTTTATAAAAGCGAAATTTGAACGCAAAATTTTAAGAAAAATAACACAAAAAAAAGTTTTCCAGGCAAAATTTGGTCATTTTAGCGTTGATTGCGAATTTTTGGATGCAAAACTAAATTTTTTTTCAGTTTATCTGCTTTCTTGGACATAAATTTGACCTGACCTATGACCTGACCTGACCTGTGACTTGTGTTTTAGACCTGCCGTTTGAAAATAATCTTACCTTTTCAGTGATTTTAACGCTTGAAATTCCATCAAATGCACCACGGTACTATAACATTGCTGTTGTAGTATCAATCCTTCTAATAACAAGTTTTCTTGAACGTGTTGAAACTGGTTTGAACCACCTTACAGGAAATTTAGGATGATTCCCTTCTTGTTGCGGGAACTTGTGAGGAGTGGCCTTATGTTCAAATCGTACGCGCGGCTAGAAAACGCAACGATATAAAGAAATACAAAATATTCGCACGGGTGCAAGTGGAATTGGTAACACCAGGAAGTGGAGAGGGGTAATTGGGGGTCACGCTTCTCGCGTCGAGTACGCGTGGGAAAGGTTGATCGACACGTGTAGCATTCATGAGATGAGAGCGCATCTCGTGAACCTTGAGCCTTTGTTCAAGGAGTCGCTCTTGGGTGAAAGTGTTATGGTCTGAATTCGTCTTGTTTTGCTTTGCTTTCTTGTGGGACAGTTAATTTTCCTTTAAAATCTTCTCGGCACCTGAAACGAAAGCAAATGAAAAACAACTTGTAAGGTACTATTAGCCAAACACAAGGAACTCTTGATATTTCTTTTCTTTGTGAGTTGGGTGGGGTGGGGGGGGGGGGGGGGGAGTATTCTCATGTGCATTTGCATTTTTTCACTAAATGAAGGTGTGGTAACATGATGTTAGGCAAAGATCCCCTGAAGCAGATTCGGAGGCACAGTTTTTCATATTTGAGTGATAGATCAAAATTTATTTCAGAGCAAATTTTACATCTTCGGAGATATCTCAAACGTTTTATCACTTTTCCAATGAGATGAGGGATTACCGACTTTTCTATGGGAATCTAAGGATTAAAGGAAAAAAATGTGGTGGTAAAAAATACGAGATCTTCCCTTGGATTAAAGGAATAAAGAATGTGGTAAAAAATGCGATGATAAAGCGCCCCCCCCCCCCCCACCCCCCCCTTCCCGCCCAAACTTAGAGACAGTTTTTAAACCGGATCTCTGTCAATCTCGCAAAGACGTAACGTTCTATCATCAACACCCAAAATAAAGACCAAATCTTTGAACTGGCTGCCAAATTCCCTTTTAAACGACTACTATAAAATTGCTACGAAGGCCGTAGCTATTCCTCATGAGAAGGTTTTGCCTTTTAGTTTAATTATCAACTCTAGTCAAACAGGATAAAAGGAGGAAAATAAAACGACGAAAGTGTTAGAATAATACTAGCAAAATGTCTTATAGAAAAGAGAGGAAAGGATAAAGAAAAAAGAAAGGGGATCGAAAATTAATAAAACGCACTCATTAAAATTCACCAATAAGCCGATGACACAACTGTCTTTTAAGGATATTGATTTATATACTTTTTGAGCTTCTGAAACAAATTGAAAGTTGTGCAGACCTTCGGATAAACCATTCCAGTCTAAAACAACTATTTATGGCTTGGTCCTTTACCTGCATTGGAAAGACTCAGTGCTATTTACTGATAAGCCAACTTTCGTCCATGGTGTTGTCTCGAAGAATGAGAAAGTCACAGGCCTACAAAAAAAATTTGTTTGAAAAGTTAGACATCAAACTGTTACGATTACAAAATAATTGGTGATGTAGGAATATATCGTTTTAGTATGCATGTATACTAAAACAGTGGAGAGCGATGAACGCGCGCGTTGATTGGCTACTCAAACTCCGGATCCTTTCGATTCGCGCGGAATTTGCGCCCGAAAATGTTGAAATCTTTGCAGGAATAAATGAGTTAAAATCATCCTAATATTAAATGGCATCTTGAAGTCTCTCTGGGCAAAAATACCATCACCGGGTAGGGAAAATCACTCCTTGTAGTTGTCCTTAAATTGATCACAGGTGCGACGTCAAAATCCCAATAATAAGGTTAAGTTAATCTTAGGTTTCCAGAAAGCGGTCTCCAGAACTTCAACACGTGTTCCACTTCCAAGACAAACACGTAAGTTAACTTCTACAGGTCAAAACCGAAGCTCCACGTATAAACCATTTAAAAATTCTTACCGTCGAGTCAATCCTGTCATGAACGTGTTTACCGCTACAAGTTAAAAAGCTGGCAAAGAGTGATGTAGGTTCACTGGTTTAGTGGGCTTCAAAGAACAGCAAATTATCCGTCCTACAGCACTTCAACTCGTCCCTGCACTGTATGCTCATAAGAACGCCTTGTTACTGCAATGGGAGACGAGAATAGATGTGGATTAAAATATTATCATACGTTGCTCCGGATCAAAAGTATCATTTCAGCACAAACGTGTTAAAAAAGCAAGACACTCTTTTTTATCGGTGCAACCTGTCCCAGAGGTACAAAGGAATTCTTAATTATGCACAAAGACCAAACTCAGGTGCCAAAAAAACAAGATGACTCTTTTGGGAAACAAATGAATGAATTGTACAACAATCGAAATAAGAAAAATTATTTTGCGTACGGTAAGCACTGACTAGAAGAAATACTTCAAGAAATAAACGTTTTCTTCCAAAAGGACCCTTTTTTTGCAATTTGTGATAAAAAAAAGGGATACGTAAAAATGAAAAAGAAGAAAATTTAAAGTGTTTCAAAGTCAGCGCAACGTACGACTATCAGACCATGAAAACTAGCAAACGTCCACAATTTTAAAACAATTTAGCCCTGCTCATATCACAAAAACTATATCCGACTATTTGAACCTATTCAAAAGCATTCATTTCTCGATTCAGTATGAGGGACTTCGGTTGTTTGTAAGGGAACAAAATTGGAAGCGTTCCAGCGAACTGCAAGATAGGAAACACTAATGTACAAAGGAAGGATAAAAAATAAAATAATAATAAGTGTCGTGAACGAAACGTTTCTTATTTTATGTCTTATTTGTCTTCTTAACTTGAAGGAAAGTTCTGAATTCGATAAATTGTTCAACGCAAGGTTAACTCGACTTTACTTACGCAAATTTGCTAGCATCAAAGGTGAATTGATGTAGGATAATTTAAAACGGAAGGAGGATTTGCTCTCACGAAGGACCAACACTCAACATGGATTACTACTTTACTCACCCACTACCGGACCCCGCAGTCAGACGTAGAGAATGCCAACTGCCTGCTGGCAATCTCGTACCCAGAGTCCTCGGGCTTTTTGGTCAGCGGGTGATTAAACTACTTTTTTGATTCGTCGCTTGCATAACAATGGCAGTCCGACAAACCTCTCTCTTTGTTTTTCTACCTTAGAAATATATAATACATAAATCAAAAAAATAATAAAACGACGGGGTTTGCAGTATGTCTTATACCACACAGCAATTTTCCCACGCTGCTAAAAACTGATTACTGTTGTTTTTGCAAAAGTACGGCGGGAAAACATTACATCAGTCTCTTTGGGGAGAAATCCGCGGAAGAAGCTCTTGTCGAAGCCATTCAGAATTACGGGAAAAAAAATTGTGGTAGAAGAGGACATTGGTGTCGTTTCCACAAAAATGTGTCGATCGTGTTGCTTGCACTATGGACTGGACGCTAAAACAGTAGAAAATACGCGAACCGAAAGAGTCAGAAGTTTCATCTTCACACGCTCTTACAGCCAATTATTTCTCCAGTTTCTTTTATGGTGTTAAATTAAGGCTAAAATTGTTTCTCGAACACTTTCAACCCGCCATTTCTACTGTTTACTGCTCTCTCTTTTCTGTTTCCGTTTAAACTCAAGCATGCGCAATAAAGCCGGAAACCACGTTTTCTGGGAAAATGGAGTCCATTACACCAGAGTCCTCCGGGCACTCAACCGCTGACCAAAAATGCCGAGGACTCTGGGTAAGAGATTGGCCTGCTGGTTTTTTGTAATTTCGGGTCCAGATTACTCGCGGTCCTGCATCCCAAAGTGATATTTTGGCTGCGTGAAGAACTAGGTTAAGAGAGGCAAAACCCCTTGGGGGGGAGGGGGGAACTCATCCCCAAGGCCGGGAGGCACAAATCAAATACGAACGAGGGAACAAGAGAACCCTCGTTTATATTTGAATACCGAATCTATCCATGTGGCCATGGGCTAGTGGGCACCAACACAAAAGGGGGCTGACTTACTTCCGGTTAACAAAGGAAGTAAGAAAAACGATCACGAAACGAGCGACAGGGGTTGGATATGAGATACTTATTTCCGGTTAACAATGCAAAATGAGTAAGACTTATTCCGGTTTACAACCGCCAGAAAGAAAATCAGGTGACAAATTGAATGTTGACCTAAACTAGAATTTTTATGTTTGGCTACCTGAATTAAATGTCCACCAAAGCTATGTAACAGTGGTGAGTCCTTCCTCTGCGCTTCTTTCCTTGTTTGAATGTTTGCTGTTCCATCCTTCTTATTCTCGTTAACTGGTTGAAGACAAATCTGCATTGAAAACAAACGAAATAAAACAGTTAAAAAAAAAAAATACTTCCCAACTACTGGTTTCAATGTAGGCGATCTGTGTAAGGGAATACTTCACAAAGTGTCACAGGCTTGCTCTTCTCCCCAACTTCAACATCTCTCGTTTAAAAGAACGCAAACAATAGACCAATTTCGATATATTAAAATTCAGTCCTAAACAAAAGACATCATCGCGAGGCTCTGGGGAATAAATAAAAGGTTTTGTATGAGTTTATTCCCCACAGCCTCAAAATGATGCCTTTTGTTTTGGACTGGTATATATTGGTATATTGGTATATTGACATCACAAAATGTCCACTATAAACTCCAGTAACGAAGTAACGATAAACAGCTGAACTGGTCTTTGTAATCAAAACAAAACTTAATGTCATTTGATTCCTTGGGTAACATATTTACAATTGTATAAACTGAGCGAATACCAGTAGGTACCCTGAGTTAAAACCCTCATGGGTGGGGTTTAATTAATGGGGACTATTGGTTACACCTGAAGATTTTGATTAAAATGTTTTGCTAGTCGAGGCACCTGAGTGAAACTGTTTTCGAACAGGAAGCATTAATTTTATAAAATGATCATTTAAAAAAACTGTAAATTAATTCAAAATGAAAGGAAACTGCTCAATTCACTTTAGTTACGCTTGCCACTGTGCACCCTTCCTCTCCTTTACTCTATAAAATAAAATGTATCTGGACAAGGCAGTGTTCTGCATCCTACCTCCATTTCTGCTGTGAAATGTGACAAAGACACCCACTAAAGTTTGCAAAACTGACCTTGTTGCTTTCAACACTAAGTACTCACGTTAGAACTCTTCGTGTATAATGCTACCATTGCTTATTTCTTAAGAAATTTCCATGCTTGACAACAATCACAGAAGGAAAAGCACTGGCACAGTTGCCAAATGAAACACTAGCTTACTACATGTCACAACGATATTGCAAAAATATTTGTACTCATGCACAATGTGTACATTTTGTTTGTCCGATTAGTCATAGTTCTCATTTTTTTCAAGTAAGGTTTCCTTCACTTTGATGCAATAGCGCTTTTCAAAGACTAAACATACACAGCAGAGGTCGAGAAAGAATATTGCCATTGGTAAATTTGTTTTGCATGTGTTTGGTTGAATAAGATTAAATTCAAACGGATTTGCCTAGCTAGTAAAATCCAAGAGGAACCTACAAAAAAGGGTTGCTCATCAAATTTAAAATTCAAGCTCCAATCACTGGGAAAAAAAGCGAAAAAACCTTCCATGAGGGACTTGTCAGAAATTAACAGGGGGCTGTAGATTTTCAGTAAGGCAGCGTTCAAAAATTTCAATAGCTTACTGTATCTTGCTTTAATAAATGGCAGGAAATAGTTCATTTGGTTTGTATTCATGTTATAACATATTTAAAGCACCCCTTTATGGTCACAATTTCTTTATTTTTTTTGTGACCCTGCCTTTTTTCCACTCTCAATTTTTTTCAAGGCCCTCCCTTTTAAAGGGCTCAAACAACTGTGACCCACCCCTCCCCCCCCCCAGTTTTCCACCTCCACTCCTGCTAATTTCTGTCAAGTCATTAAGTGTCCTTGAGAGGCAACTAAAATCCTGTAATTTGAAATTACCACCATTAAAGAACAAGTGTTCTCATCTTTGCAAAATATAATTCTAGAAAGAGATAGGGTCACCTTGCTTTCTTAAGAGTTTTCCATCCTCCTGATTGTTCACTGAAGGATATATTTTTGTTGAATTATGAACTGTAGAGTCAGCTACGTTTTTAAGTGGTTATACCAACGTAAATGCTGAGATGCCTCTTACCTTAGCATAAGGCCTGCTTGCCCCTTTAACTACCTGCAGCTACAGCTTCCATGCTGCCATAATTTATTTCCCTTTGGAAACAATGTAAAATGAATACAATTATAAACCAAAATACCAAAAAAATACGGGTTTCAAAATTGAAGTCTGGGATACATTAAATATGGGCTTGGAAAATATATCCAAATAATCATTAGAAACATCAACATCAAGGAGTAACAGAGATTAGACATTGATCACCGGGAACTACATTTCTAAGAAAATTGCTTTCCATTTTGTGAATAATCCAATCCCCCAAAGCCATTCCCAAGGAAATTAGTGCCCTCCCAGCACTTTAAGTTGGCAGGACTATGCAGAAAGTATATCTTCAAAATAATAACAATAACACTTGTCTAATAACTTAGAACAACTTTAACGCTTGACGAGGCATACATGTACAGGCACTAATAATAATGTTAATGGGAAGACTGTGAGTCTAATCAAATCAAATTAATGCAGATCAAATTACATAATTATTAAATTAAATGTTGTTGTTCCTCTGATGCACACAGAGAAAAAATCTCTCTGATCTCAGAGAAGGATAGAGAAGCAACAAACTCAACTGATATACATATACATGTACATTTGTATGTTTGCAGATTTTATATCGGATTCCGGGGATTAAACCTGGGAGAAAGTTCTCTGTAAAGAATTTATATGGCTCTTGTTGAGCTTTGAAAAAATAATGTAGAGCAAGAACCCACCTTGGTATTGTTCTGGTCTTGTCCACAGCTCCAAGAAGCTTGCTGTCTTGCTTTTAAAATGACCTCACCAGGATAAGCACTCCTAATAAATTATTGAGGCACTGGAGATCAGTATACTTCTATCAACCTTGTCCCAACAGACACCAGAGAGAACAATCCCAGGTGTCAGCTTAATGATGTTTCAATGGATGCCAACAATGCACCCCTTGAACCCAGTCCAAGTCCAATTT
>NC_090873.1:5950292-5955292 GCF_036669935.1 Montipora foliosa | reverse complement strand
CAAAGAGAACGAGAGAGTAAGGCTATTCAATCAGTGACAACGAACTGCCCCACTGAAGCCACTCAAGCTGGCACCCTATGTACGTTTGATCAAAGTACTAGAGGAAAACACACAAGCGGTTACCAGTCTGAGAACAGTCGCAGGTACAACAAAAACGCCAAGATCCTACATAGTGGAAATGGACTGAGGTAAAGATGAAACCATGCATTCATGCATTACAGCAATTCCAGGAAATGAGCCTTGGGTCCCTAAGGCCAAGGAACCAGTGTCCGCTAACAAGCCAGTCACTACCTGTGAAGTCTCTCCCATCACCTTGCACCTTGTACATTGTATTCCTTCAAGACCAAAGAGACCGATAAGACTCTCTCTTAAACTTAAAGAGAGTATTGGGCTTGCCTAACTTAATACATGTAGTCAACTTTTGGATCCAGTTGGTGTTAGATGTTTTGTCTCAAGCCCCTTGCAGGTTCATGTAGTTTGCCTCCTACCTGAGTTTGTTTCAATTTGTTAGCAACTCTTAAAAAGGGAGATGTTGTGTTATTGAAGTTTGAACTTTATACATAATGATTGTAGTACATGGTAGCAGTTTTAATGAGCATGCACAGTGGCAAAGAAAGGAGGCTGATAAACATGATTGTCTGTTTGTGTCTTGTGATTGAGTAGATTTCGTTACAACTAGTAATGTTGTTGGCTCTCACAACACTTCAAATACAAAAATGGAGAATGTGATTGGCTTACCACAACTACTCTGTGACCCTTACAAAGGATAAGAGATTCTGACATTACCTTTGTTAGAAAGTTAATTTCGACTGTGTTTGGATATTCCAAGTAAGTTTGGACTTGAACAAGTTTACGGATAAACAATTGGGCAAAGTACGCTCTATACATGTCCAAAAGCAGCTGAACCTGTAAAGAATGGTAAAAAAACAAAACAATGAAATGAGTAAAGTGGAACAAAATAATCAGGAAGCTTGGTTTCTACAACATAGCACATTAAAACACCTTGTACTACCTTTGGTGGCCAACTTGAAAGCATTTGCTACTTTGGCCACCCCACACATCTCATACTGTAATAACTGCAATTTAATTACTTAAGGACCTTAAGTTACTTCATTATTCAATAGAACCTTAGATTTTGATTCATAACTTTTTAATAACACCAATAACCAGTGTGAAATAAAATGAACCATGCAAATAGAACATGGCCTCGAAAGCCTTGTCCGGTGTAACAGCGCCATTCAACAGTTCAATTGGATCAAGAAATTTCGGGTTTTAGGGGTAGTGCCTTACAAGCATCTGTTCTGTGTGCACCTGCCCCACTGTTTGCAATTTTTTTTTTGCTTTCCTGTTGTCTTCATGAATACATAGATTTTTTTCTTGTTAATGTACAAGATATATGTTTTGAGTTCCTATACCCAATAAAGCTGTGAACCATGTGAGCGTTAGCCCTACTAATGGAAATGGGCCCACACAAGGAACAGAGAAAAAGTCTGACCAGGGTGGCAATTGAACCCACGACTTTCGGGTTAGATCACCGCTGCTCCACTGACTGAGCTACAAGATCAGACAGGAGCAGGTCGTGGGAATTTACACTGATTTCATTTGTACAATGTCACAGCAATGAAAATGTACCTGACCTTGTAGCTCAGTCAGTAGAGCAACGGTGGGTTCAATTCCCACCCTGATCAGAGTTTTCCTCTGTCTTTGTGTGGGCCCATTTCCATTAGTAGGGCTAACGCTCACATGGTTCATATTGGGTAGAAAACTAGCACTTCACATTGCCCTCTAATAGTTGAGTCTGTTGAAATATAAGTGCACACGGCTAACGTTGTTTTTTACATATTCATTGCCGTAACAATGAAATCTTAAATTCTCATGACCTGTTCCCGTCTGACCTTGTAGCTCAGTCAGTGGGAGTGGTAGATGTGGGACTTAATAGATTTTACTCTGTCTAACACTGGACGATTTTACTTGTCAATAAGGGCAGTCAAGGGTGGTTCGGGTGTCAAAGGCTTCAGCAACTGGTCCCCCCCCCCCCCTCCCATCCTCCTCAAAAACCAGCCTATGATTTGATATAATTAAAACCACTGACACCTGAACTGCCCTGGGCCACCCCCACTGATGAGTGAAATCGTCTGGCATTAGACAGAGTCAAATCTGTTAAGTCCCACTCCTAGGAGTCAATGGGTTAAATGGGGCTATTTAAACACATTTAACCCAGTTTTGGAGTGGATGTTAACCACTAGTGTTTCTAGGCCTTCCTGTTCTTTTTCAGCATTTAACCCATTGACTCCTAGGAGTGGGACTTCACAGATTTTACTCTGTCTAATGCCAGATGATTTTACTCATCAGTGGGGGTGGCCCAGGGCAGTTCAGGTGTCAATGGTTTTAATTGTATCAAATCATAGGCTGGTTTTTGAGGAGGGGGGGGGGGGGGGGACCAGTACCTGACGCAGGTACTAGTGTTTCTACAGTGTAGGCCTTCTTGTTCTTTTTCAGCTCTAGATGTTGAGAGACGTCTGTTAAAAGGAATAATGTTACGTTATCCTCTTATGAGGATGCCCAGGTTCTATCTCCAATCTTTATGTGTCCTAAAGTCAAAGATAGCTCTCGCAGGGTTATATTTAACCTATAAAGAAACTAAATGAGTCAGTAACCTACAGGTACGGTGCACCATCATTTCAAAACAGTTACTTTAAAAACAGCTATCATGCAGGTTTATGAGGCCAGGTTGTGACCTTAAAGATGCATAATTATTATTATTGTTGAAGAACATCAGAAATACCGGTATTTGAAATAAATTTTTCGTTGGAGAGATCAGTTGTATGCCTTCACCAGCCTACCCATGGGATTGTGTAGAAGTCCTAGAATTTTCACCAAAAATTGGAAGCCCTTTTTTAGCTACAGGTGTATTCAGCTTGGGTGCACCTGCTCAGGCTACATTCATTTGATGATTCTCTTTATTTGGAAGATAGTTAACTAGAATGTGAAGAAGCCACCTTACAAGTTGTGCAGCAATTTGACAATCTACAATCATGGACGAAAGTGTTGGGAAGGTAGCATCAACACTGCTTCCTAGAGACACAGCAGTTTGGAAGAGGTTTGCTGGTGGTCTGCTGATACAACGTATACAGACAGCGTCTAGGAGAATGAAGAGTAATGCAGATGTGGTTGTTTATATCGATGCACAGGGTGGGGTGCTTCTGGCATGTGGTTTGAGTGTGAGTCATTCAATAAACACATAAATAAACACATTAAATAATAATAATAATAATTTAATAATAATTTAAAAATTTATAGTGTGCAAATATCTATATGAATAAAATAGAATCAAATGTTAAATTACCTGGAGTTGTTAGCAGTTAAACTTAGTCTAGTCATGTCCTCCCTGCTTTATAGTGGAAGGAGTCATATTCATGTGAGAGTTACACATTTAAGTATGACTGATAAGTCACTTCTGTTGTTTCCTATATTAACTCTAAGGGGCCAGGATTTAGAACATTAGAATGCAACTCCCTTATTAAAGAAATTTGGGAATGGGGAGGCATGGTGGCCTCATGGTTAAGGCGCTCAACTCCGGATCGAGTGGTCCGGGTTCGGGGCCTGGCCGGGGACATTGTGTTGTGTTCTTGGGCAAGACACTTTACTCTCACGGTGCCTCTCTCCACCCAGGTATATAAATGGGTACCAGCGAATTTAATGCTGGGGGTAACCCTGCGATGGACTGGCATCCCATCCAGGGGGGAGTAGAAATACTCCTAGGCGCTTCATGCTACAGAAACTGGAGATAAGCGCCGGCCTGATGGGCCTTCTAGACTCGTAAGCAGACTTCACCTTTTATCAGTAATGATATCTGGTTATCTGCAGCCTACATGTACATCCCAGGGTCCAGCAATGTTGTTGCTGATCAGTTGTCTTAAAATTTTAACTTCAACCTTGAATAGATGCTTTCAGTTTCAGTATCTGAGAGTATAGCTTCCTCATTTGGCAAGCCAGACATACAGTAGATTTCTTTCCCAGCAGGCTTGATACTCATGTAGACTAGAGGACTAAGTCTTGAGGAAACCAGACCCAAGGGCAAAGTTTCAAAGTTTGTGGATGCCTTTCCCAAGGAGTGATCACCGATTTTCTTTAATTTATGCTTTCGCCCCATTTTGCCTTATTTCTAGATGTGTGCAAAAGATTGCTTGTGATCAGACATCAGGAATCCTGGCAATGCCTATGTGGACAACCCAGCTATATATTTCACAGATGTACTAAGCCTACTAATCGACACACCACTTCTTATGAAAGATTCACCTCAGAATCTCATCCATCCAACTCTGGATGACCCCCATCCACTTCACCAACAGGTGCAGCTGCTGGTATTCAAATTATCAGGCAATCCCTTCAGAACTCAGAAATTTTGCCAGACATTGTTGACGTCATCATGCTCTCTTGGAGAGCCAACACACAGAAGCAGTACAATGTTTACACATCAACAAGTGGTAACTGTTGCAGTTTTGTAGTAAATTAAAGGGTCCCAAGATCCACTGCATCCCTTTGTAAGAGTTGTACTTTAATTGTTTTTTGCATACTCTGTTCCAGAGTGGCATCAGTAAAACTGTTACTCTACACTGAATACAGCCCATTCAGCAGTCTCCAGCATTGACAAGAATGACAGTGATGCTCCAGATCATACCCCAGTGGGAGAGCATTTCCTTGTGTGCCGATATCTTAAAGGATTGTTTAACAAGCTCAAGCCTGTGCCGAAGTATACATGTATCAACATTTGGTCTGCTTTAATTCACACTGTCCTTGAATACTTGAGTTTTGTTTTGGCCCCTGGATAAAATCAACTTGAAGGATCTTACCTTATACTGATTGCTTTGACTGCAGGACAAAGGGGTCAGACTATGGCCTTTGTTGACAGGTCAGTATCACAGCAACATAATGCAGAGGAATGAGGCCTGCCTTAATTTTGCCCTACACTGCACTGGAACAGAACACCTTAAACAGGG
>NC_090873.1:5932792-5945292 GCF_036669935.1 Montipora foliosa | reverse complement strand
ATTTATTGACCAGCTTATTCGGTCAAGATGTCTGGATATTGGCCTCGTTCTTTTTTCGCGTGTTTATGGATCTCGACACGCATAAACACGCAAAGAAAGAACTTGGCCAATATCCCGGGGAGGGGGGGGAGGGGTACTCTCTTATATGGGCTATATAGGTATATGCGGCCCCAAAGGGTATGGTTTTTCAGCCGTTTTGGTCATAAAGAGGGTATCAATTTTAGCCATTTTAGTAATATAAAGTAGGGTGTCAATTTTTGCACTCTAGTCTTGATTTCGTTTCTTTAGAAGACGCTACTTCTTCATCATGCCCCCCTCCTTCCATCCGCGCTTTGCCTTCCTTTCCCCCCTTTTCCAGGATAGATAAGACAGCAACAAAAGCCCTTCATACGGCAACTGTGTAAGTGCCTCATCGGCTTGTCACGCGCTCCGGTCACGCCCCGGGCTCCAGGGGTTTTTAAATTGAATTTGACCAGACACTATAAACTGAAGCAGCCAGTAAATGATCTGAGGAAATGCAGTGAAATATTTTATTACCAAACATTGCGTTACAGTCAACTCGAAAATAAAATAGTTTTTTTAGAGTATAATACTTTAACGTACATGTCAACCCGGGCATCTTAACAATCGAATCACCGGAAAGCCACTGCAAGCAGGTTTATTATGACAACTTGGGCAGATCGTGGGATCCTATTACATGCCCGGGATTACTTGACACCAAGAGCTTAAATTTCTGTGGTACGTTTCTTCGCTTCGCCTGGAGCAAGCAGCAGTTCCAGAGATACTGGCACGTTAATCCCTCCACCTTTTTGATCATCGAACGGTTTTCCTGTAACAATGCAGTGAGGTAGGAAACAATTAATGTACTTGTAAGATCTGAGATTTTACAAAAAATATTCAGCAAGATGACACCCTGCGGAAAACATGTGTGATAGAAGAAGTGTACGGGAAGAAAGGTTTACATACCATTTTGAGTTACTCAGTTGTTTCGCTAGAGGCCAAAGAGGGGCCACAAGTTATCGTTGCAGGTCTGAAACAGGGTGTTCATAAATAGTAAACAAATTCCTAGTTTCCAAAGAAACTGTGGTGCTGCGTCAGGGGGAGAGTGAAACAGGAGAATTTGGTTTTATCAAACGTGTTGATAAAGGTCGAATTACCACCGTGAACGATTTGGAAAGCTGACGTTTCGAGCGTTAGCTCTTCGTCAGAGCGAATAGAGGAATTGAGGGTGTTATTGGTTTTTATGCGGGTGTGGAAGAGCTTTGCCATTGGTGGAAATAAACGAACTGAACAACCCAATCATCGAATGTCGCTCCCAGCTTTCCATTGCATGTCTTTCAGTCTTACTACGATCTATTTGCACCAAAATCCAGGCTCTCAACTCCAAACTCTTCAACCACTTAGAACAAACTAAAAACAGCAAGCTAGAAAAACTCACGAATCCTCAAGAAAACAGAGCAACAACTCTCGAAAACCAAAACCAAAACACTGTAGTCACAATTTCAGAAAATCTACCTCTCTCGGACGCTGAAAAATGTGTTCTTAGCAAGAGCCTTAACTTCGTTCCTATAACCATAACAATGACGGATTCACAAAGAAAACCAATCTGACACTACAGAAAAAGACGTTTTTGAAACACTAGGCACCGCTCCACAACAGCAATGCCCCCGCCAGCGAACATTTCCCCCGGTTCACCGCTGCTCGCTCCCACAGCCGGCCGGCCGTACCGCCCCTGAGGCGGGGCACTTGGGGCTTACAGCCACATAACACTTTCGTGAGGTGCCCGGCAAAGGCTGCAGTTGTTCACAGCTAACCAGGGGGGAGCTTACCGACGGGGGGTTGTGGAGATTTCGCCCTGTAGGCCAGGGCTCCGCCATTCCGGCCCGCAGCCTGCTCCCGGTTGGCTCGTCGCAGACCATATGCGGGCCGGTTGCCGCGGGAAGCTCGTCCCCGCGGGCGAGGTAACCTATAATGACGTCACGCTCCTCGCTTAGCACGCCCAAGGTGGGCAGTGTTCCACGAGGGCCCTATAGTCACACGGAAAGGAATTGCCGCAGGACCCCAACCGTGAAGCCGCTTTCCACCGACCAAAATTACCAAAATTGATCGGCTTCCGGTGGCAGGTTTAGAGACACCTGGCTTCACCCAACACTCTCAGCTAAGTTCCGCCTGTTAATGTATGCGGGTAGGCCCGGGAGGAAACACGAATTGCAAATCTCTTGGGGAAAAAGGAGTCATAGTTACTCCCGCCGTTTACCCGCCTGTAGTCACAATTTCAGAAAATCTACCTCTCTCGGACGCTGAAAAATGTGTTCTTAGCAAGAGCCTTAACTTCGTTCCTATAACCATAACAATGACGAATTCACAAAGAAAACCAATCCGACACTACAGAAAAAGACGTTTTTGTTTGAAACACTAACCATGCGTAAATCAAAATGGACTCCGCCAGAGGGCCAATTCGCATCAATAGACTTTTTCATCAAAAAATGCGCCATGATGTTCATAAACTAAACTTCAATCGCAACACCAAACTTTCCAACCTTTCCAAAGAAGAATAGGCTGCTCTCATAAATCTCAAAAACCGGAATCACCTGGTCAGCAAGGCGGCCGACAAAGGCGGCGCGATAGTCGTTGGGCGCACCAACCTCTACCAACAAGAAGCAATTCTGCAACTTTCGGACGCCGCATTTTACACCAAAGTCAACAAAGACGTAACTTCCGCCAACCAAAAAATTGTCAAAGAAACCATTCAGGAACTCATAACCAAACAAGAACTACCAGTCACCGTCCAAAATCTCATCATCAATGATCCTAGGACCTCATGCATTTATTTGAAATCTTAAATTCACAAACCCAACAACCCAGGCCGTCCAATTGTTTCAGCATGCAGTTGCCCAACTGAACTTATCTCGAGCTATTTAGACAAAATTATGACACCCATAGCTAAGTCACCAACTTCGTACATCAAAGACAGCAACCATACACTTGATATATTTTCCGTACTTTCAATTTCTCGGGTGAAAACAAACTCATTTTCATTATGGACATAACCTCTTTATACACCGTAATCCCCAACAATGAAGGCCTCCGAGCACTCAAATATTTTTTTAACCAACGTCCTGTTGAAAAATCGAACTCCGCCGGAAACCTTACTTCGTCTGGCTGAACTGGTTCTCCCACTCAACTGTTTTTCATTTGGCAACAGCTACTACAAACAAATCAACGGTGTTGCAATTGGAACCAAAACGTGGGACCTAGCTACGCAAACCTTTCCGTAGGCTATATCGAAAATGAATTTTTGTCTAACTACAACGGACAAAACCTGATCTTTGCTAACGTTCATCGATGACAGCGTCGGTGCAACTTCATCCAGCAAAGAGGAACTCAACCAATTTATTACTTCAGTCAATCAAATTTCAACCGGCTCTAAAATACACCTGGGAAATTTCCGAATATTCACTTGCTTTCCTCGACATTAAACTTTCAGTGAACGGCAACGGTTTATCTGCAACCGTACACTACAAACCAACAAATTCCCATAACTACTTGCTACATTCGTCCTCTCATCCACAACACGTAAAAGAGTGCCATCCCATTCTCTCAATTTCTTAGACTAAGACGCCTCTGTAGTGACGAAACCGACTTTAACAGCAAGTGCTAGGAAATGTGCCAGTTTTTCAAAAAACGTGGCTACCCTGACTCTGTTGTCACCACAGGAATACAAACGTCACAGAACGATGAAACCAACAGAATTCCATCCACCCTCACCTACCATCCACAAAACCTTGCAGTCAAAAATGTCATTTTCAAAAACTTCAAAATTCTCCGCAATGATCCCGAAACTAAACATGTATTTCCTCTACCACCACTTATTTCATTCAAATGCGACAATAAGTCTGACAACCAGCCGGGAACTTTCAAATGTACACGCACACGATGTAAAACTTGTCATTTTATTTCTAACATGGTTAAGATCTCAGGACCGAATCGATCCGTTATAATCACTGACAACTTCACATGCATCTCCGAAAATGTCATCTATTGCATAACCTGCACACTATGTAAGAAGACCTACATAGGCAAAACAATGAGAAGATTGGCGGACCGCTTTCGCGAACACCTACGAGATGTAGACAAAAACGACAAAAATGCATCAAAACTAGTTGCGCGCCATTTTAATCTTCCTAATTCCTCCCACTACAAGATGACAATTTGCGGCCTATCCGTACACCACGGGAACACAGAAAGTCGCAATAATCTGGAACAAAAATAAATCTTTCGACTAGGTACACTCCATCCTCACGGAATCAATGGACGCCTCTCATTCCATTAGTTTATTCAAATTCATGTTACCATATTTCCACCCATGGCAAAACTCCTCCACACCCGCATAAAAACCAACAACACCCACAATTCCTCTATTCCCTCTGACGAAGGGCTAACGCTCAAAACGTGAGCTTTCCAAATCGTTCACGGTGGTAATTCGGCCTTGTTATCAACACGTTTGATAAAAGAAAATTTCCTGTATTCATAAATAGGGTATCACATTTTTGGTTACGTCATAAATAGGAGAGGGAAAATCGCAGACTTTGGTCATAAATAGGGTAAGGGTTTTGGGAAGCGGGCCACACACCCCTACCCAATTTTTTTGGAAGTATCTCCCCCGGGGCAAATATCCAGCCATCTTGACCTCACGCTTGGTCAATAACTCCTAATTATATAATTATATAATTATATATATATATATATATTTACAGCAATATCAGTACGAGGAAAGAGAGAATTATAGTGATCATAATACGAAAACTAAATATACGTGTAAGTAAGTAAATAAATAAGAAATTACCTTACATTCAATTAGCATGTTCCGCGTTTAATTTCATTAACAAGGGTGTCTATGTCAGCATAACTATCCCATCTTTGAAGGTCGAGTAGTAATAGATTGTGTATTTGTTTCTTAAAAGCGTGCTTAAAGTTTTTTTTTTTTTAATTCTCAGGTAAACTGTTCCAAATTTTAGCCCCGACGCTAGCAAAATAATTTTTGTGTTGATTTAGTCGAGAGTATTTCCAATAAAATAGACCAATTTCGATATATTAAAATTCAGTCCTGAACAAAAGGCATCATCTCGAGGCTCTAGGGAATAAATCTAAGGATTTGTATGAGTTTATTCCCCAGAGCCTCGAGATCGTGCCTTTTGTTTAGGACTGAGTTTTAATATATCGAAATTGGTCTATTACCAGCTTAAGAAGATCTTGATCGAGTGCTGTATTTGTGAACTTGACTTGAGAGGGTTAACATGTCACTGATGCTGTGCGGTGCAGAATCCTTAAGTTAGAGCCATCATGCATTAAAAGATTTTAAAAAAAGTATTGAGTGTTACTTTCTGCATGCAATACGGTTACAGCCTGATTTCGGATATACCAAGGTAAAAGGATTCAATGTACTAGAACAACAACTTTCTTCCTCTTTTAGTAACTGAACAAAGAAGGAAGGTTAACCGTCTTTCAGTATAAGACAGTTCACTGCGTCCTTTACACAAACAACACTGTATGAAATAAAGAAAAAAACAAACCGTTTCTGTAACCTATTGTCAATGTCGAGCACACTATATGCAGTTATTCTTCTCGAGTGCGATATCGAATCGTTTTGGGGAGAATTCATTGTACAAAATATCAAACCTCTGACTCTCTGGTCAATAAAATAAGAACACTTTCGGAAATAGACTTTTTAGTGCGCGGCCTTTTTTTTTTTTATTTCAACAAATTAAATACAAGTAAAAAGTTACAAGAAAGAAAAAAAACTACAAAGACAAAAACGAAACAAAAAAACAAAAACAAAAAAACTCACACACATCAATTGAGAGGAGAGCAGCAGGCTAAAAGCAAATAGCGAAGTTGATACATCTGGTCCTTTTTCCGTTTTTCTCTCCCTACTCCTTCGTTTCCCTTTTTTTTTCCCTTTCTCTCCCCTCCCTCTCTTTCCTTTTTTTCCCCTTGGGCAAAAGGACACAGCCGAAACCAAACAAAACAAAACACTTTTTGACCTTTTAAAACAGTTTGAAAGTTTCGCAAGCTCTAGAATAAATCAGTCTAATGGGCTCCTGGTCGAAATTGAAACTTCTATGGCTGGGTTCTTTATGTTTTGTTGTTAAGACTCCATGCTAAGTTTAAGTTTAATCGTTGAGTCTATTTCCGTTTAAAGTGGAGAAGTTAGACATATTGAAACAAATATTAAATACTTGATGGTGTAGGGATATACCCCAATATCCGTATATTAATTAATATTGAATAAAGTCTTGCAATCTCTCCAAATAATTTCATATGCAGTGTACAAGATCTTAACTTGTTAGACTTATCCATTTTGAGACTTGACCTTTTTCATGAAACTACTCGAAGAGCTTGAAACGTACAACTATATACAAACGAAACGAAACCAAACTATGATCCCTGTGAGAAATGCTTAACGTTGAATTACTTCCTCTGTACTCGATCGAAAACGAAAAATTAAACTGACAAACGAATGGGCGAGGGAACGAAACTGGGATAATTAGAAGCCGATTTTATAGCGAATGGGGCTATAAAGTTCTCTTATTTGTCTGATTTTCTCAACTGGAGAGACGCCTATATTAACAAATAAAATCAGTCTACATTGAAATTAATGGTTGGTCATATTGCTTCTTGCGAACACAACACACTCCGAAGGAGTTCACATCCGAACATTAAGTTCGCGATTTTTACATGTAACCAAAGCAATTAACAGTGATTGTTTTCACGTGGGAAGGTATCATGTTTTCGCGCGAAAGCTCACTTGGTATTTCATTGGTCTTTATATAATAAAAAAGCTTACTTACGTCTCCAGCACCTTGACTGAACAAAAACAGTGTCCTCCTACTGCAAGTAAAAGATAGAAACTAAAATTCAATACACTAGAAAAACAACTTCCTTTCTTAACAAAAGTAAAGTTAGTCTTTCACTCTAGAAGAAAATTCAAAACGTCCTTCATCCCAACACCACATAAAAAAAAGGAAAAATAAACCCTTATTGTCCCTGTTGTACCAATGTCGAGCACACTATATTGCATATTTATTCTTCTCGTAAGTGATAGCGATTGGTTTTGGAGAGAATTCTTAAATGTTATAACTTTCTGTAGGTACACTTTCGGAAATGGAAATCATTTATGGCGATTTAAATAATTGATCGACCTGCTCAACCTTCAGCTCTTTCTCCTGATCAAAACAGAAAACATTCTCTATACACCAATGCCCTTGAAAACAATATACTCTTATTTGAAAATTACACTTAAGTTTAAGATAAAATTGAAATTACTCGAGCTGCCTTTGTAAAACTATGGTGCCCGTTTTTAGAATAGTAACTGATATTTTTGTATTTATTAAATGTTAATATTCTTCCTGTAACGTGTGATGCAGTGATCGTAACTTGTGTAGAAAAAGTAAATTGAAACTGGCGATTGCTAAAAGAAGTTAACACCAAAAGAAAAGTTTATCAATAAGAAATTAAAGCCCGGTTTGCAAGACAACCTTAAGGGATAGGGTTAGATCTCTTTTCCTTATATTGATAATCTTCATGAATTTACATAAGGGTGGGAAGAGAAAACTTGAGTCATTCCCAGTTATTTTACAGGCTGGATAGGTGCAAAAGAAACTGAATTTTTGTTATATTGATGAATCAGAGCAGTCAAACCTGTGAGGTTCCAGAAAGCGATCTTCAAAACCTTAAAACATGGGTCAACTCCCAACGCAAAAGAAAATGAATTCCTTAGAAGGTTGAACTAGTTCTTCTTACGAGACAAACTCATATGTTAACTCCTAGAGATCAAAGCCCAAACTCAAAGTACAAAATAAATGAAAATTGTTACCGTCGAGCCAATCCCGCCATGGGCATCTTGACTGCAAGAAGAGACTCCTGCCAGTCTGCTTGTGACAAGTTCAAAAACTGGTAAACAGTTGTTCATATGAACTGTGGGTTTCCATGATGTAGCTTCACTGATTTAGCATGTTCAGCAAATTCTCCCTCCGACAGCACTTCCTCCAACCACAATCAACTCGTCTCTACACTGTATGCACATCAGAACACCTAGTAACTGTAAAAGGAGACAAGAATGGGTGTGGATTAAAATATCATCAAACAAGTCATTTTTGCATCCCAAACTAACCCAATACTCTCTTCATGTTTCTAATAGTAACAATTGTAATATATAGAGGATATTACGTGGCCGCGCGGGGATACGAATTTTATATTCGAGTGCTGCAAGTATCTCTCACGAGTGAGCGAAGCGAACGAGTGAGAGATACTTTCAGCACGAGAAGATAAAATTCGTATCCCCAAGCGGCCATGTAATGTTCTGTTTATTATATAGATATTGATGAAATGTCTAGATTTAAAACATCTTGTTTTATTCAGTTTCGAAATGATGAAAAAGTGGACACCAACCGCTAAAACACGTATGTTGTGTAACATAAAACAAGATATGAAAGTTATGAAAAAGAAATCATGATAATGTCAAATTTTGCAATAAAGATGTTAATGTAGTAGAGAAGAATTATATTAAAGCACAAAAATATCTTACAATGAAGAGAAAGCTCGCGTTTTATTGGCTAATCGTGTTGGTTACCATGACAACACCTATATCCCCTATATCCTCACATGTGAAAGATAAAAATGATAAGTTCACTGCGCGCGGTGAAGATATGATTTTTTAGTAGAAGGAGAAATCCTGGTATTTCATCAATATCTATATAATAAATAGAGTATATTACCTGGCCGCGCGGGGATACGAATTTTATCTTCTCGTGCTGAAAGTATCTCTCAAAATAGATTCATATGCAGTGTACTTGACGTTCAGACCATATCTAAAGTTTTTAAACGTTGTTTTTTAAAGCGTTTACGTTTGTTAATCGACAACTTTACACATCCAAGTCAAAACAAAATCAGACTATGATCACTGAAAAAATAATGCACGCTGAACCTCTTCTGTACTTGGTCGAAACTAAAACTAAACTGACGAACAAACAAACTTGAATAATTATTAGCCGCTTTTACAACGACTGATACAAAAAAGTTCCCTTATTGTCCTATTTTCTCAACCGGGGAGACGCCTATATTAACGAATAAATTCACTCTATACACTGAAATTAATGGTTGCTCGGGAACACTACCCACATCGAAAGAGTTCAAATCCAAACGGTATGTATAGAAGAACAGGAACCCCAAAATGGAGTAAACCTTTGTTATAAAGAAAAAAGAAGGAGGGTTTAACATGGTGAAAGGCTTTCGTTTTGATGACGGCAGCCCATGGACGTTTAACCCACTATCCCCACTTTTGAGTATACGCCGCGGGGACCTCCGAGTCTCTAAAAGCAATTATCATGGATATTAAATCCTTGAGCCTAAATGATCACTTACCCAAAATCTATCGTGATTTTACTATGTAATAGCAAGAAGTAAATAGTAAAACCCCAAAAGAAAAGAGAGTGATCCTCAATCAAGTTATTTGAAACAATCATTTTATAAAATAAAAAACGAACCTGTGTTTTTTACGGTGGCTCATAGAGGGACACATCGACATTTACCAATTTGCGATCACAACTTACGATGGAAACACGATCGTGATTTAATAGTTTAGTGACATAATGCGTTTTGGGCATGCGTGTTCATTCTTGAACACCAAGATGGTTGATAACCACATATATGAGCCTCTCTTCTGATCATTCCATTCGTTTTATTCAATCTTTCAGATGACTGGGCTCTTCCAGGTATTAATAAGTTGCGATGAGAAAATCGATGTGTCCCATGCATGACCTTACGAGCCACCGTAGTTTTTCACAATGTGGAACTAATATTGAGTTGATCGACGGAATCCTAACGTCTCACTATTTATTTATTATTATTTTTTTTTTCACTGAAGGAAAGATAAGTCGCTTTATTTCATTCAAAGAATTCTTAATTAAATTCAGTATTGACTTTTACTTTCTGAAATACTACTTAAACAGCCCGAGCCGAAATTCTTCGGAAGTTTGAACTTATTCTTACAAGACAAATGCGTAAGTTGACTTCTAGAGGCCAAAGCGGAAACTCAACGTTTAAACTATTTGAGAGTGCTTACGATCGGGTGAAGACTTTCAGAGACTGCTAAAAGAGGCGAACCAAATACTTCACTTCTGCCAGTTCTGCTTGTGACAAATAAAAAGCTGTTTATATTAGATGAAAGTTCCCATGATCTAGCTTCACTGGTTTAGCAGGCTTCAAACAGAAAATGCTCCCTCCGGCAGCACTTCAATCAGAGTCAATTCGTCCCTACGCTCTGTGCACATAAGAAGGCCTTGTAGCTGCAATAGGACACAAGAATGAGTGTAAATTAAAATATCATCATACGCGGCTTGTGATTAGACTCGTCCAACTAAATTCCATTTTTTCATATTGTTGGTAAACCAAAGCAGTTTGTACAAAGATCATCATAGACTCCATCAGAAAAAAAAATCACTTTAAAACAGTACACCCTTCCCTCAGCTTGAAGGATAATGAGTTAATCGAGTTAAAACGATTTTACGTCTAACGTAAACTTGATCTGTTTGTTATTAATTTATCATTTCTCCGCAAAGTCAGGTTAATCAGGAAACTGCAGCTCTTCGAAAGGGAGAATGACTCCTTTATGCTTATATAACCGTTTTTCTTATATTATTTATCTACATGAACTTGATAAGGTTAACTTAACCTTATTTAAGGTTTCCAGAAAACGGTCTCCAAAACTTCAAAACGCGGTCAGCTCCAAACGATAAAGGATATAAATTAAGCGGAAGTTTAAAGTTGCTCTTTATACGGGACAAATACGTGAATTATCGTCTAGAGGCCAAAATCGAAACTCGACAAATAAACCATTTGAAAATTCTTACCGTCCAGTCAATCCTGCCATGAACTACAAAAAGAGACGAACCAAGTATTTCACTTGTCTTTTGCCAGTTCTGCTTGTCCGCACAAGTTAAAAAGCTCGCAAAGAGTTGTTCAAATTAACTGTGAGTTCATATGATGTAGCTTTACTGGTTTAGCAGGCTTTAAACAGCAAATGCTTCCTCCGACAGCACTTCAACCGCAGTCAATTCGTCCCCATACTGTATGCACATCAGAACGGCTAGTAACTGCAATAGGACACAAGAAGGGGTGTGGATTAAAATATCATGCAATTAATAAGCCAAAGCAGTTTATACAAAGATCATCAGAAACTCCATCATAAAAATAAAGTTCACTCCAAAACAATATACCCTACCCTAAGCTACATTAAATACAACATGATCCCCACACTTTGCCCCCATTTCAAAGCTCTTAAAACACCTTCGTAATTGCCCATATTACAGGTTGCTATAGACCAGGTCATATAACGATAGAGTCACGCCTGTCTCTCTTGATTTGAATCTGCCGCTAAGTACAAACGGTTAAACGTCTTTCTCCGGTCGCGTCAATCCTTTAAAAGCCCTGTTCAACAATTACAGAAAACTTACATAGGCACGTATAATAGGCGCGTTTATTGACCTTTAGGTACAAAACAACGTTCTGTTTGGCAGTATCACGAATAACTATAGTCGCGCATCTTGGAGTCAAGTTTGTAAGAAAGGGTACAAATCTAAATAAAGAAAACAAATAACTTATTCTTGTAAATAGAGATTGGGAGTCTTACTTCAGTCATTTGTGTTTGCATTAACTCAAGTCAGGTAAAAACAGCATCGTAAGAATATAGACAGTCACAAAACATGCGTTGATAACAGAAAGGTGACGACGATTTGCGTTTTGGGACAAGCATTTAACAGACAAATCCGGGACAAGGGTAGGGCATTTGAACCCTGCAATCTTTTTGAAAGTTCAATTGCCCAGAGGTGATAACGAAGTTCATTGGCGCAATAGTTCCATGTACTTTTAAAAAATCCAACCTTTATACACAATGTAATACTTTCAAGGAAAGGTACCCTGTCAAGACAAGAGCAAAGCTCAAAGAAGGAATTTTAAATTGTTCATTGCAGGAGCCTGACAAAAAGAAATATTTTCACTTTACATACTGTCTGTGTGCTTAGACTTTTGTGCTAAGGCTTTACAGGCTTGTCAAAACGCTTTTACTTCTAACGTAAACTTGATCTGTTTGTTATTAATTTATCATTACGCCCAATGACAGTCAACTCCTCCATACACTGTAAACACATCAAAACGCCATGTAACTGGAACAGAAGACAAAAATAAGTGAAGATTAAACCATCCATACGAGTCATTTTTGCGTTCCAAACGAACCCAATACTTTCTTCATCTGTTTATAGCAATAATAATTATCATAATGATAATAATAACTATAATTATAATTATAGTAATAATAATTTTAATAATTTTAACAATTATTAATATAATGATAATAATTTTAATAATAATATTTTTTTAGGGGGGGGGGGGCAACTTCCTTCCCAGGGCTTCTCTCTCAGGTGGGGGCAGGGAAAGCCCCGCCC
>NC_090873.1:5915292-5922792 GCF_036669935.1 Montipora foliosa | reverse complement strand
CTTTTAAATGTTTAATGAAGACTTTCGGGCGAAATCCTCTTTATGGGGAAGAATGAGGGACTTGGACAGTGCGTCATATTGGTGAGCCAAGTTGGGTTGAATTATTTCCACCAGTTGAGCGACTTAGTCGAATCATCGTTGCATCCAAGTCGTTTAAAGTGCCAAAACTAACCCATAAATGCTTTTTTTTGCTCAAAGATATCCTTACTTTGCTAATCACATTAGTTATCCAGGTTGCTCAAATACCCCGCGTTTTCCAACAGCTTTTTCTATTCTTACCGACGGTAACGGGTTGTCTCACGGGTTGCGATATTGTAATGAGCAGCAGACTACATCGCTAAGTCGTCGGAGCTTTGTTGTCCATTGGGGTGATCATTATTAAGTATGCCATTTTCAGGCTCAAATTCAGAGTTAACCTACCCCCAGGACTATCAAGACTAGAGTCCATGTCTAGTTTTGTAATTGAGTGAGTAAGTGAGTAAGTGAGTGAGTGAGTGAGTAAGTGAGTGAGTGAGTGAGTGAGTAAGTAAATAATAAGTGTCTTTATTGAAAAAAAAAGCCAGACTCAACGGACGCGAATCTTTACAATCGAGAACATGATACATCTTAAAAGCTACAATCAAATGTAAAAAGATATAAAAAGGAACAATCAAACATTCAGGGAATAAAATCACGCAACTCGACTTAGAAGTAGAGTAAAGGCATTGAAAGCACGACTTGCGGCCGGATTTTGAAGACGGCGAGTTAGCAGACTCTGGCGAACCTTTGGAACGTATGCAAGCTATCGACTATAGTCCTCTCTTAGAGTGCTGGGAATATATTGAAGGAAACTTTGATGGCAGCCAGTGCGCTCGCCGTCTCTTTAAAAAACCGTAACACTTTGTTTCGTCTTCTCACGCAGTTCCCCTGAAGATCATTGTTGGAAAAAGGGACCCTGTGTAGAGCTATGCCATTTTCTAAGTCAATTTTGTTGCTACATCCGAACACACAAATCTGGTATTTTCAAAAGTGCAATCAAAGCTCCCTCTTTGAATGTGTGTGTGCGTGTTTTTTTTCCGCAACGAAAACACAGAGATGACGTAACAATCTAACCTAAAACCATTATCCTTTAATATTGTCCTGTGATGGGCAAAAAGGTGCATAGTATACAGCATCTCGAGGAAAATTCCAGGTGCAACAATAACAAGTTTATTTATGCGAAGACATTTTTAGTGGCGAGTTGCACTTTAACTGTTCGATATCTCAGCTTATAAACAATCAGTTTCCACAGGGTTTTTACAAGTTGATTGGATTTGAAATTCTCCCAATAATCGCAAAGTGTCCCCCAAACTTAGAGCTTTTCTTTCCTTTAAAACTGTATTTAAAACTGTATTTCAAAGCTGTATTTCCTTTCAAGGCGTTTACCTTTTCCTTGATCAAAAACGAGAGGTACGCATTTCATTTAGGGTCCTTACTGTAATGTCCTAACCCACATGACATAAACCTCGGCGAGAGTACTTGTTTTTCTGCAAACAAATTTCCTTTCATATTTGTCCTATAAAAAGAACCTCCACTCCAACGAGGAAATAACTTCTCACCACAGGAACGTTTTCTTACCATAAAATTTGATTGCATTGTTTTTCGGAAAAAGCGTTTGCATACGAACTAAATGAATTTCAGAAACGCTTGTTATTGACTTCAAATTGCCCGGGCGCTACCATCTTGAATAATTAAGTGTGACAATGTTTCTAATTGCAATATTAATTCTGTTATACTAATGTTATTAAGTGTCATAAACGTCACAACTCAATTATTTAAGACGGCCGCGTCCAAAAAAATTCAAAGTGGAAAGCGATTCTCATTCTTTTTTTCCTGATGCAGGACTCTTTAAATAAGTTTGATCAAAAACAGTATTTCCCACAGCTTAAATTTATTTTCGGTAGGAATGGAGATTCTTCTCATAGGAATGAAAGCAGTGGAAATCAGGAAAGTGCGCTCTGATAGTTATCTTCGTCTGATACTTTTTAAGTATCGCGTCCTTAAAAAGGACGCGGCGGTTGTAGTAGTTATCAATAAAATGTTAATTAGCGACGTCTATAGATAATTGCGTACGAAAACCCACACGACAGATGGAACAAACCGGGTCAAATAAATAACTGAAATGGAGCTATAACCTTTATTTGAATGGCCTTACTTTGAAAAGGGCATTCACCATGGACCTTCAAAAAACGCCCTGATGAAGACAAAGCTAATGGCATTCATTTCAACTAAGTTGACCGAGTTGTGAACACCAACTCAAACAGTGAAAACCTTTTGCTGCCTTTGCAGAACTTTAATGCATTTTCAGACAAGATGATTTGCATGGAGATTGTCAGCAGGGGACGCGGAGTACGTTCTAAAAGGGGGGCAGAGAGGGCAAGGTTTTGGTATGGATCACGGGAGTGTGAGGGGAGCAGGGAGAGGTTTGGAGAAAACAACGAAGAAAAGGAAAAAAGTGAGGGGTAGGGGGGAGGGTGCTGTAGGCTCCCAGCCCCTAGTGTTTAACTGTTGTATTGTAGTAGCATGGGTTTGTGTTTCTGATTTTAAAGGCTTGGGCGACAGTGCTTATTAGAAAGACCCGACCGAATATAGCTTAGGAATGTCACTTTCTTAAGATATTTAACGGATTTTGACCGGAACAGTGAACAATATTTTTTAACCCATCCTGTGAGGAATCACATTGGGCTAGCCGCACGCCGAACCAAGCACTTACGAATGGAACAGGAATTACACCACGCAGTGGCCAGGAGATCTTTTATTTACACTTAAGCTTTAATTTAACGTATTACCCAACACTCCCAATCAAAAAAATGAAATAAAATGGAACCGATCCTTCTTCAATATTTTGTCGACAAAGAGTTTAAATACATAGTCAAAAATACCCTAAGCAGATATTGAAAATGACTCCTTTATGGATATCTATTTTCATTACATTTAAATATCTTCATGGACTTCGGGTTGGACTGAAGAAACGGAGGCGACGTCAAAATCGCAATAATAAGGTTAAGTTAACTTCAACGGTTCCCAGAAAGCGGTTTCCAGAACTTCACAACATGGTCAGTTCAAAGCGGGAAAGAACATGATTAATCACGGCCTCAGAACTTTCAACTTGTTCTTTTTACAGAACATATCCGTCACTTAACTTCTAGAGGTCAAAACCGAAACTCAACTTATAAGCCATTTGAAAATTCTTACCGTCGAGTCAAGACTGCCGTGAACTTGTTGACAGAAAAAAAGAGATGAACCAAGTACTTCACTTCTGCTCACTCTGTTTGTCCGCACAAGTAACAAAACTGGCAAAGAGTTGTTCATTAAACTGTGGCTTCCCACGATGAAGCTTCATTAGTTTAGCAGGCTTCAAAACAGAAAATTCTCCCTCCGGCAGCACTTCTTCCATCGACAGTGAACTCGTCCCTACACCGTAGGCACATCCGAACGTCTTGTAACTGCAATGCGAGAGACGAATGGGCGTGGATTAAAATATCACCATACGCAGCTCAGTTGAACATATCATTTCAGCACCGATGTGTCAAAAAAGCAAGACACTTTTTTTATTGGTTCAACCTTTCCCAGAGGTACGAAGGAATCCTTAATTATGCACATCGTCCAAACCGAGGTGCCAAAAACACATTTTCACTCTTTTGGGAACGAATTGAATGAATTGTACAACAATCAAAATAAGAAAGTATCATTTTGCATGCTATCAGCACTGACCAGAAGAAAAACCTCAAGAAATAAACGTTTTATTCCAAAAAACCCCTTGTATTTTTCATTTTGCAAATTATGGTCAACAAAAAGATACCTCAAACTTGAAAAGGGGGAAAATATAAGGTGTTTCAAAGTCAATGTAATGTACGACTTCTCAATAAAATGGAATTCGCATCATGTAAACTAACAAACGTTCACAAATTTGAAGCATTTCAACTGTGCTCCTTCCACAAAAATTATTTAAACCTTTTGAAAAGCAAGATTTACATCTCGACTATGAGGGCATTGGGTTGTTTATGAGGGAAACAAAATTGGAAGCGTCTCAGCGTACTTTAAGACAGGAAACACTAATGTGCAAAGCGGGAAGAATCAAAAACAAGACATTATATCGTGAACGCAACCTTAGGACCTGAATTCGGTTAATTGTTCAACGCAAAGTTAGCCCGACTTTACTTACGCAAATTTGCTTGCATCAAAGGTGAATTCAATCCGAAGGGAGATTGGCGTTCGCACTTTTGCTCGAACGAAAATGGATTACTGCTTTATCCACCCACTGACTCCGCACTCATACGTAGAGAACTTGACGCCAACTGAAAGCAAACCAGTTAGCTAATCGCTTTTACTTATTTCTTATTTCGGGTCCAGGTTATTCGCAGTCCTGCATCCTAATGAGATGTTTTAGGCTGCGTGAAGGATTTTGGTCGAGAGAAGCAAAATCCCTGGAGGACAGGTGGGCCCACCCCCCAGCCAGGAGACGCATATCAAACACGAACGAGGGGAAAAAAACCCCCTCGTCCGCATCTGAACAGCGCATCTATCCATTTGACCATAGGGGTGAGCACTTAAAACAAGCAAAATTTAGATAGTGATTTGTTATTTATTTCCGGTTACCAACACAAAAGGGGGATGACTTACTTCCGGTTAACAAATGAAGTAAGAAAATTCAGCGGCATATTTATGATTTGCGCGCTCGTTCCTGAGTGAGCCACGAGGGCTGGATATGAAATAGAGGCAAAATTTAGATAATGAATTGTTATTTCCGGTTTAACAACGAAAAGGGGCAGATATATTTCCGGTTAACAACAGTCAGAAGTAGGTAAGAACTGCGGAATGGACATAACATGGCCGTTGAAAAAGATAATTGCAATTAGACAAGATTTATTAAATTTTATTTTATAGATTTATATGAGATACTGTTATTTCCTGTGAACAACGCAAAAGGGAGCAGGCTTATTTCCGGTTAACAACGGCCAGAAGTGGGTTAAAACTGCGGAATAGAAATAATATGGCAGTTAAAAAAGATAATCGCAGTCAGACGAGCAACTTAAGCAATTGCAAGCCAGAAAAAATGTGAATGAAGGAAAAAATTAGGTTTATACATGTAGTCAAGGTTAAAACGCGCCTTATCCCGTGAGCCACAGAGGATGAAGCATGAACAACAGACAGAAATTAGATATCTTAAAATGTGAATGAATTAATTAATGATGATAAGGAACCATTTGAGTTATTTCTGGTCAAAAACGGCCAGAAGTTGTTCACAACTGTGGAATGGATATGAATAGCAGTCAAAAGAGATAATCGCAGTAAGACGAGCCTGACAAAAATATGAACGAGAATAATAAAAATTTCTGTTTATTGTCGATGTGTGCACGTGTCTATCTCATTGCGCCACGGGGGTCGAGGTAAGACAATAAAGCAGAATTTAGATAGATAAGGGTGTGAATGAATTGATTAAAGACGCAGACCTATTTCCGGTTCCGGCCATTACTTGGCCAGACCTGGGGTGACGCATAGCTTTTGCTAAAGGAAACAGTTAACAACGGCCAATGGTAGGTCAGCGTGAAATGAAAGTCAAGGTCATTGCAATTAGATCCAATTAGACAAGTAACTTCAGCAGTTGCAAGCAAGACTGACAAAGTATGAACTTACTAGAGAATCAAAGAAATTCATATCAATACTTACTGCCCTACAGAAGACGGGGCATGAAATAGAGGCAGAATTTACAACGATAATATATAGATTTACCAAAGCCTAAAAGCGGACGGCCCGTGTCATTTATTCTTACAATAAGTTCACTGGGCTTGAGCCTGCGATCCAATCGAAAACCAGTACCTGGCTAGCGGTCAAGTACCAAAGAAAAAACAGCTGAACTCGATGAACTTTTAAACTTGAGCCCGCGATACCGGTCAACGTATACCTTGTTTTGACAGGTGTCAATTAACCATATCATGGACGTCATATGAAAGGTGTTCCCACCAAAAAATGCAGGTTGCACCACAGAGAATCACATTGGCATACATGGACAGGTGGACGTACGGTGATCGTAACCCAATTTCCTCGCACATATGGGTTACCATGAGGTTACCATATTTTGTTACCAATGGCGTTTCACGCGCTCGCGGAGCTCCGCTAAAAAGGTGAATGAATGAATTAATACAGGAGCCCATTACCCGGAGCCGCCATCTTCCATATTAACCCTCTGAGTCAACCCTGTCCCGTATCTTTCTATTTTTAGAAGCATCTCGCAGTGGAGCTTTACTGGGTGTTTTCACAATAGCTGATCATAGCAGACCTATGGTCAGCCATTTTATTACGTCACATACGTATGTGACGTATGTGAACCACTTCACGTATGTTCTCAGTCACATACGTCACATACGTCAAAATGTAGTAGTTCTAAAAATAGAAAGATACGGGACAGGGTTGACTCAAGGGTACAATACAGATGGAAGCTCCGGGTAATGGGCTCCTGATTAATAACAATGAGGCCAGCCCACGCTAAGAGAGTTAGACTTATTCAACAATTATTCCACCAATTATTCCACAATTATTTTCACCAGTCTCATATCCAACAAGTGCGAATGGTATAGGGAAGATGTCTATTTACAAACATTGCTTATGTTTTTCAAATATGCCAACTACAGGAACAAACGACACTTTGTTTCGACAGCCAATCAGGCTCTGATTGGCACATTAATGACAATAGGTGACGTCAACGATATCTTCCCTTTAACTGCTTTATTGAATTTTCAATAAATTGTGAACGCTTGGACTCTTGGAAATTAAAGCCAATCACTTTCCAGCTTGGCAACACCTGACGCAATCAGTTTCCATATTTGGCCATACGATATTTGAGCTGAAAACCGAGATCGAGTGAGCCAGTCAGAAAGCTTCTCTTGGAACCATTATAAGTCCCACGAGAAAATAAAAACAATGCTTATGCAAAATTTTGGACGGACATATAGAAAGTATTGTGGTATTTTGATATTGGCTAATATCCGAGGTTGAAATGTCAATAGGACATTTGCATGATGACGCCATTTGACTACAAGTACCGGAATTCATCAGGTTCTGCTTGTCTCATGCTAATTAGGACTGTTGTTATTTTTACCCCACTGGTAATACAAAATTTAAATAAGAAAAGAAAAACAAACTGAATTCTGGTAGTTGTAGTCAAATGACGCTATCGCAAAAGTTGCCTATTCCAGTGAACAATGGCCAGAAGATCTCAGCTGCGGCGCGGACATGAAATGGTTAAGAAGATCATCGCAGTTAGACAAGGAACTTAGCCAGTTGCAGGCAAGCCACAAAAAAGAATGAGCAAGTGCAGCGAAATTGCACGATCATTGGTTTAACCCCCACCCCCCCCCTCTCCTAAAAAATGAGTAGAATTATTCCGCATGTATATGGTCGTTAACGTACAACTGTAATAGAGAGAGCATAATAAACAAAGTTGGACAGTCAACGACTTGTTTTCAATCGTTTTATTGATTT
>NC_090873.1:5907792-5912792 GCF_036669935.1 Montipora foliosa | reverse complement strand
GTGGGTTATTGAGTCCTTTCACAGGAACAAATGAGGCCAAAAAATTGACCTGCTCCCAACTGTGAAGCTTCATATCTCAGTTGGTAGAGCATTGCACCAGCATCGCAGAGGGTCATGGGTCTGAATCCTGTTCAAGTCATTTGAATCTTAAGTTGTCTATAATTATAAGAGACAATTGCTTAAAATTGTTTCGACTAGCAATGTTATAACTCTGCCATGATTGAATATTTCTCATTCAAGTAACTTCCAAGATTGACTACAATCACAGAAGGACAGAACTGGCACACTTGCCAAATGAAACACTAGCTTACTACAGGTCACAGCGATATTACAAAAAATAATATCTGTAGTCATGCACAATGTCTACGTGCTGTTTGTCAGAAGTCATAGCTTTTTTCGAGAAATGTTCCTTCACTTTGATGCAATAGCACTGTTCGAAGACTACACATACACAGCGGGGATCAAGAAAGAATATTGTTTAAGCTAATGATCTTTGCAGCGTAATGTCATTTGGTAAATTTGATTTGCTTTTGTTTGGTGAATCAGATTAACTTCAAGGGGAATTGATTCGCTGGTAAAATCCAAGAGGAAACTACAAAAAAGGTTGCTCATCAAATCTTAAAATTCAAGCTCCAGTCTCTGGGAAAATATCCTTGAAATGGCTACTGTAAGTTATACGAATTCATGCAAAAAAAAATCAAAAATGAACCTTCAATAAGTGTCCTAGAGTGGCATCTAAGATCCTGTACTTTGAAATTTCAACCATAAAAGAAGAAATGTTCTAACCTTTGCAAAATCTCATTCTGGCAAGAGACACGATCATCTTCCTTTCTTTAATAAGAGATTTCCATCCTCCCACTGTTCACTGAAGGAGATAATTTTTTGTTGGATAATTAGGAAAATGTACTGCAGAGCCAGTCACTTCTTAAGTGGTTAAATACTGAAAAGCCGGAGTCTGATAGATCATGATGATGATGATGACTCTGTGCCTGTGAGCAACGTTGAAAGGTGAGGTTTGACTAGAACTGCACCACACAGTTACACATAAATTATAGTCAAATCACAGTGTTTTTCAATCATTCACTGATGTATACTTAGTACAGTACTTTTAAAGTTTAGCATAACGCCTGTTTGCCTGTTTGCAGGTCAAATGACATAATGTTGTACCTCTGCTGTATGGTACCCAGAGAAAACCCCTCTAGTCCCAGCAGAATAGAGAGGCAACAAACTCAACTGATTTACAAATTGTACATGTACGTACATTTGTATGTTTGCAGATTTTATGTCTGGGGATCAAAACTGGGAGCAAGTTCTCCACAAAAAAATAATAATTTTTTTATAATGACTCTTCTTGAGCTTTGAAAATTTAGAGCAAGACTAATAAATTACCGCGAGCAAGATCCCACCTTGGTAGTGTTCTATTCTAGTCCATAGATCAAAAAAGCTTGCTCTCTTAGTTTGACCTCATCAGGATAAGCATACCTAAAAAAAATATTAAGGCACTGGATATCAGTATACTATCAACCTTGTTGCAACAGACACCAGCGGGAACAACAAAAGGTGTCAGATTTAGAAAGGTTTCAATGGATGCCAACAGTGTACCGTTGAATCAGCCCATTAGTGCAATTAACTTCATCCAACTTAAATTCAAAGTCACTGTGATAAATTCTGGGGAATTACATAAACTTAAGATCTACGAAAGATTTCAATCTGAAGAATCAAAGTGATCCTTCTTGTGTACGAAATTACTCTAAAATAAAGCTTATTGCCAGCATTGCTCTCAGTTGGCAACAGTACCCTCCACTGACTGTTGCTTTATATCGACAAGTTAATTGGGATGGTAAACCACGTGGGCAAGATTGCAGAACATTTGGCCGACAAGACAAAGCCTCTTTGTGATGTAATGCAAAACCAGAGCCAGTGGGTCTGGGGAACACCACAAGAGAAAGAATTTAGAGAAATCAAGTCTTGCTTTAATATCATTAATTACCGGTATTGATACATGTATGAATAATTTATTTTATTATTACTATTATTATTATTATTATCATTATTATTATTGTATTTGACTTGAAGTGAGTGAGGAGTGCAGCAACTATAATAATGTGGGTAAATCCATCACTGCAGAAAGAGACCACAAGCCACTAGTCCCACTTCTCTTGAAACGTCCCCTGATTAGAATATAGCGCTTCAGAATGTGCCACATGCTTTTTCATGTACCTGGTTCAGAAATATAAATGGCAGATGCACTCTTCAAGATCCAGTCAACACAATAACAGAAGAAGTGAACATCTAAAGGCTGTACTGTATCTTCAGTTGACAGCATTCAGATTCTACATGCTTTTCCAGTATCAGATATCAAATTAACAGAAATCAGGTAGGCCCAAGATGAAGACCCTTTATGCAAAATGATTAAAGGTTTATAATATTGCATTGAACGCTGGCCAGATACGTTCCACTTTCCTGATGAAGTGAAACCGTATTGGTCAGAGAGAGGTGAACTAAGAGTCGTCAAGAATCATAATTTTATACCCTCTGACAGCCACATTCAAGTCAACAACTGACGAAGCAGCTGAACTGGAAATGCCCGAAGCCATAGAGCTCACCTCAGAGGACTGCAGATAGAAAGCGGTAGAGCGAGACATGAATTGAGCCAGAAATTGACGAGAACGAATACAAAGCAAAAAGACAAGCCAAAAAGAACAGCTGAAAGATCCATAACGATCTGCTACATTGAGCAAGTTAACACCACTGCATGCATAGGGATCCCCTCAATAACTTTTAGTTTGTAACACTACTGGCCAGCAACGCCTTGATTTTAACTTTGCCTAAGTTTCATTTAGCCACATTATCATCATCATCATCATTATTATTATTATTATTATTATTATTATTGTTATTATTATTATTATTATTATTATTATTATTCAATAGTGATCTTTACCTGTTTAGGTATTCCTCTAACATCACAGGCCTTCCATCACCGAGTTGATCTGCCCATTCACCAAACTAGAAAATTAATGACACCAAATTGCCATTATACCACTGTAAGTTGAATCACATTTAAATGCTTATGCATCACAATAATATGCCCTTTCAGTGGCTTCATGACTTCATCTTGTTGCGTGATAACAAACAATTTAAAGTAGCAAGGCCTATATTGCACCTTAAATATTTTGGACTCACCGAACAAAACCTGGAAGAGTCTTTGCAGAGGTCATTATTTCTTCATCAGTGTACAGTTGCAGTATTTCTTAAGTCTTTAGCTTTGTACAGTAGTTCTCTGCTCTGACAGGTTTTCTCTGGATACTTCGGTTTTCCCCTCTTCACAAAATTCAACCAATGATTAATTTTGATGAGTGTCGACTTGATTTGACTTCTGCTCAGTTCCCCCAATTAGTGGTCCAGCGCTAAACACAGTCGACACTTACATGTAACACATTGACCCCTGGGAGAGAGACTTAACAGATTCTACCCTGTCTAACACCAGACTATTTTACACGTGTTCTGGGGTTTTGCCCAGCGACCCGCGGCCTGAAGGCCCAGTGGCTTGGCGGCCCTGCGGCCCAGGCCTGATTTTCCACAGTTTTTTGGTCCAGTGGTAAATCCATGCTCATGCATCATCGGGTTTGGGCGTGCAAAATGGACAACGGTGAGTTTGAATTTGTTTACCATTTTAATCATTTGAATCCTTGTTTCTGTTTGTTGTTGTAAACAGACGAAAACAACAGAGAATGACAACGTTTTTCACTTAGCAACATGCAACAAAAGAAATGATTGAAAAGGATTGAAATGATTATTAAAATGGTAGACGAATTCAAACTCACAGTCTTTCATTTTTGCGCCCAAACCCGATGCAAATCTGTGCATGCGCGTGGATTTACCGCTGGACAACAAAACTGAGTGGGCCTCCGGGCCGTCGCAGGCCGTGGGCCGCGGGCCTGCTTTTAGCAAGACCACGTTTTCTGGGGGTGTCCTTATAAGGGCGCCTGAGGGGTCAATAGATTAAATAAAGTTTATTAGTATATACTAAAACAGTGGATAGCCAAAACAGATGATTGCAAACCATGCACACCAATTTTCGTAGGATCACCTACACGATGTCCGCCATATCTATGTGATAGTAATACAGAGTTTGGCAATATCTTGTTTCCAGCGAAAAACTCAATAAACGCCTATGATTCTGAGGCTGACCGATGTCTTCAAGTCAAGAATTTCTTTTACCACTCCGCTAGAAACCGCAAAAAGATGAGCTTTGTATTTCAAAGGAACAGGGCGTACTGTGGAAAACACAGCACCACGCACTTGCCTAACACAGTTTCTTGTTTCAGGATCAACGGGGAAAACTTGAAATAATGCGCTTCATGGCGTGAAATCCCACTCTTTAAAATCCAACAGGTCTGATTCTCTGCAGATTGTAAGTTTAAAAGTATTCCTGCTATAAGAATGGTTTCCTCTTGAGACGCATTCCGATGTCTTTTATTTTTGAGCCTGAGTATTGAATATTGCGGCCATAAAAGAAGAAAAATTGAGTTTGAAAAACAAGGACCTCAATCGACCGGACGCCATTTTGTTGCCTGTGTAACCAAGCCTTATTATGTTTGCACGTGAATGGCACGCGAGTCAATCAGACACCATCCTCGGAGACCCAGGGGCAGTCAGTCGAGACGGGACGAGAATCGGGACTGGCTTAAAGATGAACAGACACACGAAAGTGTGTACGTTGTTTCAGTTCAATATGACTGAATTAAATTTCGGCCTTTTTTCTTCTGAATATAAATTTGGAGAGATTTAGCGATGTAAAAAAATTGTTGGACAGACATCAGCAGAGACTGGAAATTCGCCTCTAGAATTCACCTGTTCTTCCAAACGCCACCAACGCACTTGAGGTTCGGTCACTGAAGAAAATTCACCAGATGAATGGTCAGTGTAAAATACAGATTGCAGACCAGGGATAAAATGCGGACTAAGGTTATAATGAAAATGTTGAAAAAGCCCAA
>NC_090873.1:5902792-5905292 GCF_036669935.1 Montipora foliosa | reverse complement strand
AGTGTCAGTAAGATGAAGAAGGAGACCTTCTGTAGAATGATTTTTGCGAAAGCCCCATTGATTGTCACTAAGCAGGTCCTGAGCTTCAATGTGGTTGTCTATGCTGTCACTTATGATGTCTTCAAGAATCTTTCCTGGAATACTTAAGAGAGATATGGGCCTGAAGTTACTCATATCAGTGGGTGCTCCCTTTTTTAGAACTGGCTTAACACGTGAGAGTTTCCAGTTTGTTGGAAAAACTGAATCATCTATACTTTTCTTGAAAACTGGCAGCAGGCTATGGATAGAGGATTCCCCAAGGAGTTTGAGGTCCTTGGGTGAGACTAGGTCCGGCCCAGTAGCTTTATTCGGGTTTGATGATTTTTCAATTTTTTTCTTCACTAGCTCCCAATTTAACTCTATGTCACATCTTGTAGGAGTGACTCTTGTGACATAAGAAGTTAAGGTGTTTTGATCAAGAGGTTCTAAATTCTTTGTAAGTTCTTCACTGATATTAATAAAGAACTCATTAAAGTAAGAAGCTTTTTCTAGATCACTGGTTAATACATCTTCACTGTCAGTTATTATAGGACCAATAGTACTATCCTTACTTTTCCTTAGAATCTTGTTGGTTAATTTCCAAAATTGCTTAGGATCTTTAGAGTTATTAAATTCCTGTTCCCAGTAAGCTGCTTCCGCTTGTTTTAACAACTTTTTTACTTCATTTCTCTTGGATTTATATAATTCCCATTTGGCTTGATCTTGAGATGACTTGGCTTCTTTAAGTAACTTATAGCGAAGATTTATGTGCTTCCTTATGTAAGTAGAAATCCAGGGTAAAGATTTGCATCTTATTTTAGCATTCCTAGTTGGGAGGTGATAGTTAACTATATCCTTATATAAGTAGTCCCACAGGTACAAGCTATCGTCGACGTCGTCAAAAATAGCAGCTAATTGCCACGGCGCATGTTCCATATCATTCCTAAATTGTTTAATGTCAAGTGATTTGTATGCTTTAGTTGTTATATACTTGGGTTTAGGATTAACTCTAGTAGTCATAAAGACAGCAAATACTAAGTGATGATCAGAAATACCAAGGTCAATTGCGCCAGAGGTTTTCACTTTAGCTGGTTGACTGGTGATGATGAGGTCAATGAGAGACTTTGAAGTAAGTGTAACTCTTGACGGGCAGGACATGATGTTTTTCAGGCCAAAAGAGGAAATTATCCTTTTCAGCCTTCTTCCATATTGAGATTCAATATTACTTGATCCTTTTAACATGTCGGAATTGAAGTCGCCCAAAAGAATAATATTTTTCCTTCTTAGCCAGATGTTTTCTAGCACGTTCCTGAAATGATTGAAAAATAAGGAGTCTAGAGGTGGTCTATAAATACATCCTATCAGGAAAGATTGTGATCTTATTGTTACATTTAGCCATGCCGCTTCTAAATGGGTGCAATTCCAACGGGTTACCAAATAAGCAGTAAGGTTCGCTTTGAAATATATTAAGACACCTCCTCCAGGACCTGAATCACGATCTCTTCTCACAAAACTGTATCCATTGATATTGATCCATTCATCTGGAATATCTTCTCTTAAATGGGTTTCCGAGATGCCCAGGATATCAAAACTAGCTTGATCTAAAATATTATGGACTTCTGGTAGCTTATTTAGTAAACCATTGATGTTAAGATGAGCAATTTTCAAGTTCCTGTCACCAAGTTGTTGATTCAAGACAAAGAAAGGATCATCTCCTTGCTCCAAGACACTAGCGAAGTCGCCATCTTCCAGGTTCACTTGATTATAGTCAGAGGTCTGCTGCAGTAACATACACTTCGGGCAAAGCCAGGAGAGATTTTCCAAGTTGATCATTTGTTGGTATTCACGAGGAGTAACTGAACCACATTTTATATGGCACCATTGTAGGCAGTTATCACATTCAATGGCACGGTGGTTAGAAGCGACAGTTCTCGAGCAAATCGAGCATTTGTCCTTAGTCGTATTAGATGCTGCTGTTTGAGGGCCAGGGTTAATGGCTACATCACCACTTGTACTTATCCTGTTGATCTGGAAACGAGAAGTGGCATTCGGATAGTAACTAATCGACAAGGAGAGAAATTTCTTCCTTCGCACATGTTGTTTTACTATTGGCACTTGAGCCTGATGAATTGAGCCTCTATTCAGCACATCTGTCAATTTTACTGCAAACAAATTAATTATCTATGAGTGTTTAATATTCCAATCATAATCCAGAACTGGATAATATACAAAGAGCTTCAAATATGGCTGTTTCATATAACTATTCTGCCCATTTATCTTCATTCACTACTGGTTCGCAAGGTAACACGCGAAACAAAATGGCGCCACACTGTGTTCGATCTTCAATGGCTCGCGCACGCGCAGACAGAATGTCCATCTGCTATATATAAGTAGTTTTTAATCTTTCAGAATGAATAATAATAATAATAATAATAGTTTAATTTTTCTATAGAGCGAGAATCATAGAAATACAATACAAATG
>NC_090873.1:5882792-5897792 GCF_036669935.1 Montipora foliosa | reverse complement strand
GGCCTATTCGAATCTTTCACCCATCCCATTATACAGTTTATTTATTTATTCATCAGGAGCCCATGGGCTCCTGTATTTATTTATTTATTTGTTTATTTATTTATTTATTCATGTGGGGGAGGGGGTATTTGCATTAAAACAATGAATAGCCAGTTCACTGAAGCACGATTCAGTCCCAAGAGTAATTAACTTGTACTGTTTTATATAAAGAACCCCCCCCCCCCCCCACCCTCTCCAAAAAAAAAAAACATGCAGATATTGCATTATGGTGGAAATAGTCAATTAGAAGGATACTTGGTTTAACGCTCCCAGTTACACGATCGTACTTTTAGAGATAGCTCACCAATAGGCAGGCTAAGAGTTAAATCAACAATAAACCAATTGAGTTTTAAAAATGCAGTCAAAATTGTTCCTCTATTTCTTTAAATCTTGATGCAGATGCACATGTTTGTAGTATCTGGAAATATCTGTTAGCCTTTCTATTCCTGATTTTAACTTGATAATGTGTATATTTGTAATGATACTATTAATACGAAGACGAAGACCGTAGAAGACGAAGACGAAGACGAAGACGAAGACGAAGACGAAGAAGAAGAAGAAGAAGAATATCAAGACGGACTCCATACGTTTTGTTTAATTTTCATTGTTTCTTTCTTTCACTTTACAGGCTCCTTATCAACTGTTGTTATTTTAGTATTCATAGTTTTCTAATAATTTTGACTTGGTAATGACGTTTAGCTAACCTCGAAACGTTGTCGTTTCTTAACAAAGTTTCTACGCAGGTTTTTAGTATTTTAAAGAATATTTCGATATGTTTCATTGCAGTTTTTTATAGTTAGATACTACTAATACCATTATATTGCTACTAATCCAGCCAAATCTCTGAACCTCTGGATCTCCAATATAATTGCTATAAAATCCCAAGTAAAGGGTGTACTTGGAATTACGTAGGAGAAACCGAAAGATGATTCCAAACCCGAAAAAAAGGATCATCAACGAAACCTAAAGAATTACACAAAGGGTTCAAACGTTGTGAACCAAGCGTGACAAAATAATCACTCCATTGACTTCGATAATGCAAGTGTAATCGACAAGGGCAACTTCCGTGTTCAGAAAACGCTAGAATCCTGGCATATTGCCAGGACGGTCGGCGCGGACAATATCTCAAAACCGTTGCCTAGGCAATACTCCATCTCACTGCAGTTACACAACATTTACATTTTTATCCTCTCGCTTTTCCGCACTTCTTTTGTACTTTTATATGCAACAAATTTTTCGCACCCCTTTTCGTATATATTCCCATTCATGCCCCAACTTTTTTACTCGTTAAAGGCTATAGACTGATAGCCGAAAGCTAATGTTCTTAATCTTTTAACCAGACAACGTCTTTTTTACCACATTTTAAACATGTCCTATCCTGGTTACAGCTCTATTTTGACTGAATTATGCCAACTGATTCTCATTCTGCTGTGTTGATGACCGTAAACACCGAGAGAACAATACTCGCTTGAATCCCTCCTTAAAATTTGAACTGCGAAAAGCGTATAATACGGGATTAAAACATAAAGTAATGGCAAATAGCAAAATGAAGATATCGGAAAGTTTTAGGAACAATCCATCGCTTATCTCCATCCCGAGACAAACAGCGTCTAATACAGTGATCGGGCCGTAACCAATGAGAAATCCACTTGTTGCCAGCATAAAAGTGACAAGTAGTTTCCTTTTTTCAGAATTGTCTTCGTTAGTATTTTCGGCCAATATCGTGCCGGAAAAATACAGTCCTTTTATCAGGGATCCATAACAAAAAAGGAACACCACTGTGGGAATGTATACAGTGAACGTTGAATATATGAAGAAATAAATTGTGACTCCCGATGCACCAATGCAATATTTTTTGCTGCTCCCTAAAAGGAAGAATCCTGGAAAACTGATTGCAAAGCTTAAAAACCAAATGACAAAGATTGCTCGTTTGATACTCTCTTCGTGCAAGCGTGAATTCGACCAAAAAGGTTTCAGTATGGCGTGATATCTTTCCACTGCCAGTAGTGTGAGAGTTAAGGCTGAAGAAGTTACCGAAATGTGCAGAACAACAATAAACGTAAAAGAGAATTTGGCGAAGTCGTCGTTCACTGATGCTACGAAAGCAGGACCACCAAAGCACACCAAATAAAACGAAGACATCAAGATGATAACTAAATCGCTTGCTGCCAAGTTCGCTAAGAGATAATTCGTTGTCGTATGCATTTCTCGTGTCTTGTGGACAATTCGAATGATTAATATATTGCCAATGAAGCCAAAGATATAAAATGGAATGCACGCAATCATGATCAACTTGAAGGCAAAGTAAAAGTTATTGGAATCAGCCATGCTGGCCTCCCTTTTAGTTTATCTATCCGCTTTTTGAGAAAATATAACGGTTAGTTATGATCAACGACTCTAATCAGCCACGATCTCACCTGCTGGTCTAGAAACACAGTTGTCAAAATTTCCAATTTTTTTTTCACCTTGGAGATCTTGCGTTGTTTCGGACACAATTGGAAAGTTCCATCAAACAAGAACTGTCGCATCAATTAAAAAAAAAACACAGACGAACAAAAAGGTGTAGAACGATTCAAGATTATCTTTAAGCGCGGTCATTTATCCAGGGAAACAAATTATGCAAAAAAAGGATGACATGCTTACCATAGTTTTTGCCAGCTGGCAAACTAAGTCATTATTGATAATCCACCTGTCACTTGCGCCAAGTCTATTAGCCGACCTTGAATACATTAATTAACGCATATTATATATCGCCCACTTAGGCTTGAATTTCTTTCAAAGTTGAGTGTCCATACGAATTACAGGCCGTTCAAGAAATATACCGCTTTGCTCGTTGGTTATACCGTCTTGGAATTCATGAAACGGGATTGGCAAAATTTGATGCCTCGCATGGAGCACGCGCCGTGTGCCGAAGGGCTCAGGTGGTAAGGCACCAAGCCCCCACTCGGCCCAGGATGGGGTCTCTGTGGTTTTAAATTAGTGCTCTAGGAAATTTGCCCACCTTGCAGTCGCGAGGTCGCTGCGCACAATTTTTGCGCCAAAATCATGTCGGACGCTTTTCTCGCCGAAATCATGTAAAAAGAACGCGTATTCCGTACATTCGGATTGAATTGTCTTCGGTTCATTGTGCCATTGGGAGAAGAACAGTAAAGAACTATAAAAAGAGAGATATTTTAAGCGTGTTATTATGAACAGCAGGCCTGCAAACTTGCACCATAATTATCGTTCACTGTTGAACGAGCTGTCCACCGTCTTATAGTATTACTGCCAGAAGAGGACAATAGAGACAAATCAAACTAATCGATTGTTGACTCTGATCATTAACTCAAAATCTGTGATTAAAAAAAAAAATAGAAAAAAATAAAATAAAATAATTTTTTTTTTCTTCGAGCGGGGGAGTGTGTCGTTCGAGACCAACGCTAATGACTTAATCACTGTAATATGAAGATTCTAAACTTATAATGGCTTACGTCACAGTAGCTCGTTAGATTGTGAACATTTTCGTTGTAAGCGGAAGCAGATCGAGAAGCCACCGGGTAACTATACATTTGATATTTAAGACCTTGTTTCTGCTTTGTAATTATTACTTATGAGGACGTACATATTTCTTAGATTTCGAACGTACTCCTCGTCACGTATGCTACTGAATAAAATGGAACTGTGATAAGCCTGTGTTTGAAACCGATGGTGTTAGAGGACCGTGAACAACGAAACAATTAGGCCTAAAAGAAGAAGTCATAATAACAACATATAACTTTTCGTAATAATCATTATATTTAACAATTATTCGCCGAAGGCGAAGTGAATATTCCCCAATATTCGCTGAGCCTGAGGCGAATAATTGCTTTAGTGTAATTTTCGGCGGTGAATATCAAGAAAGTGCAAAACAACGTGCTAAAACACGATAAACAGGCACATACATGAGGCAGCAGGTAACCTAGTAACCTTTGCGGCTGTCTTAATTGGTGTTTTTAGAAGAATCTGCCTTACACGAATAATAATAATTTGGAACATACAAAAATTTTTCGAAGCCTGAAAAATTAAAATGAAAGTCTTTTGTAGTATTGATAATAAATGAATGTAATGAACTTTTTACTATTTTTAACTTTTTCATTTGACATTTTTCTAAAACTTACGACGATTTGGAGGTTATTTGACAAAAGAATTTTTTTTTTATTCGTTAGATATATTAACTCAGGTAAACACCCCAATTCAAGTTCATTTCCTGCCGTTAGCATAGTACTACATTAGGGCAAAATCTGCAAAGAGAGAAGTAAGTTTACGAGTACAAGAGAATTTAAAGACAATTTAACAAAGGGCGTTTTAAGTGAGTGTCATATTCGGTTCTTCAAGCGCATTTTGTTTCCCCGTGCATAAAACATGTTTCCAAAAAGTTTAATTATTGGGAGGTTCTTCCAGGTGTCTTGGGAAGACACAGCAATGCCAACGGCAATCGAGGATCACGGAGACAAGGAGAAATTACCCTAGGGAACAATGCCGCACAACGCATTCTCAAAATGCAACCGAACAAAGATCGGAATATAATTAACATCGCTTCAAGAAAGTAACTTTTTAAGGGAAACGTGAATAACAACCCCACCGCTTTTTTCCTCACTTCTTCTCTAACAGGCCTGGTAGAGATTCCCGGACTGTAGTTTGGGGACGTACGAGGCAGGTGGCAGAATTTTCATGCAAACGCGACAGTGGGTCTGAGGCTGCTAAAGTAAAAGAGTCGCCCTTTCTTCAATTTAACTAAGCAAGCATTATTAAATCATAGGCGGCGTGGGAGGTGGCTAGGGAGACGGCGTGGTTCAGTGGTTAGGGCATTGGGTTTGCATGGGGTTACCCCAGGTTCAAAATCCCGTTCCTGTTTCCGGTTGTCCTGGATTCAACTCTACCAGGCTTTGTAAATAGCCTTTACTGATTAGAGTGTAATGTGAAGTGCTAGTTTTGTACCCCATATGAACCATGTGAGCGTTAGCCCTACTAATGGAAATGGGCCCACACAAGGACAGAGAAAAACTCTGACCAGGGTGGGAATTAAACCCACGACCTTTGGGTTAGATCACCGCTGCTCTACCGACTGAGCTACGAGGTCAAACGGGATCAGGCCGTCGGAACTGAAGAAGTTAAAGTCACAGCAATGAAAATGTACAAGTACAAGGAAGGGCTACGTTTTTGCAAACGTCGGCCGTGTAGCACTCATATTTCAACAGACTTAACTGATTAGAGTGTAATGTGAAGTGCTACTTTTGTACCCCATATGAACCATGTGAGCGTTAGCCCTACTAATGGCAATGGGCCCACACAAGGACAGAGAAAAACTCTGACCAGGGTGGGGTTCTTAATCATGTTTCTGTTATAAGTTTGAATTGTTTCTTTCAGGTTATTAAAAGTGGGGTGCCTGCGGACTACTTTGATCAACTATAAACAAAGTACTTTTTTACAGAAAAGTCACTAAAATGTTGGGTTAAAGGAAATAATTGCAATAACAAAACACCTGTTCATAGCAAATGGTGATCAAGAATATTTTTGAATGCTAAATGACCAAACGATCTTTTCACAAATAATCACGCTTTCTAGAAGAGAGCTAACGTATTGACAAAGACAAAAATCTACCCTCAATAATCGCCAAAAGGGTTGAGAGACTTTCCCTTTTAAGGAATCTCGGACAAATCCCTCCCCCAAAGTCTTTCCCCCTCCCCCCAAACAATATTGTTTCTTTTGAAAAGAAAGGATTAAATCTTGTACTAGACTTATGTTAAACTTGACGACGTTTCGTCCGAAACCATCGGACTTCATCAGGTAAATGGTGGGGTCGTGACTAGTCATGCAATACGCGTGACTAGTCACATGAGAAACGGCGCGGAATGTTGCGACTCGTCTCATGCATGTGATAGTTTGAAGCGGAGGCCCCCTTCTTGTTGAGGTTGGGTGCCTCAACCCTCTCCCAAATAGCCTCTCTCACCCTTCACATGCATGGGACGAGTTGCTACGCAACATTCCGCGCCGTCTCTCATGTGACTAGTCACGCGTATTGCATGACTCGTCACGACTCCACCATTGACCTGATGAAGTCCGATATGATTTCGTACGAAACGTCGTCAAGTTTAACGCAAGTCTAGTACAAGATTTAATCCTTTTTTTTTTTCAGTAACACCTACTAGGTGAATGATCTTCACAGTTCAATGTTGTTTTTTATCGCCAACTCTTCATTTTTCCGTTACCAACATTGAAGGGGGGGGGGGGGGGGAAGTGGGGGAAGAGGGGGGAGTGCAATTGAAAATGTAACGTTAAGGTGATTTTTCCCTAATTGTTTTCTTACAGTTCAGTGTCTCAACAATTTTTGTCGCTTATTGTAGCTTGATCAACAATAAACAAAGTATTTTTACAGAAAGGTCATAAAATGTCGGGTTAAAGCTAATAATTGCAAAAACAAAACATCTGATGACAGCAAATGCCGATCAAGAATACTTTTAAATGCTAAATGACCAAACGATCTTTTCACAAATGCTCACGCTTTGTAGAAGAGAGCTAACGTATTGACAAAGGCAAAAATCTGCCCTGCTGTACCAGCGTATGATGACCGACTATGGTAGCGCGGGATTTATTCTCTCTATTCCATTTTTCATAATCGAATTTCTTGGAAATGTGCTCAGGTTATCAGAATCGTTCGCAAAACACCAGAAATGCATTCAGTCACGAACTATCTCTTAGCAAACTTGGCTGTTAGTGATGGACTCACATTTTTTCCTATGGCCTTCTGTGTTGTTGGAAATTAAAGAAACTACTTTTTAAAGAAGTTTGGTTGTACATGTACGTTGATGCATGGCGTCGATGGGTTTTATCGTCCGCGTTTCCTCCTTCGCAATAATGGTTCTCGCAATTGAAAGGTGCCATGCCTTGTTAAAGCCATTTAGAACAGGCATACGCTTACAACAAGAGACTGTGAAAAGAGCTATCGCAATTATTTGGATCTCAACCGTTCAATAATAATAATAATAATAATAACAATAACTTTATTTATATAGCGCTAAAATCCAATAATTGTCCAAAGCGCTTCCTAATTACAATATTAAAAATAAATTTAATAAATGGAATAAAATATCTACAATGTACAATATAATTAAAATGTAAGCCTAAGTTATCTACTATATACAAATTTAAACGTCTTAAAACAAAAGATCTTATAAACTATATGCTAACTTAAATAAAAAAAGTTTTTAGGGATTGCTTAAAAGTTGCCACTGAAGCACATTTCCTAATCTCTAGAGGTAAATTATTCCACAATTTGGGTCCTGCAATAGAGAAAGCTCTGTCTCCATATGTTTTCAATCTACTTCTTGGAACAGCTAAATATTCTTTACACGAAGAACGTAATGATCTAGAATATGTTTTAAAATTCAAAAGGTCAGAAATATAAGAAGGTGCAAGGCCATGGAGGGCCTTGTATACCAATAAAAGGACTTTAAAAGTTATTCTAAACTCTACTGGTAACCAATGAAGATTAATTAAAACAAGAGTTATATGATCATACTTCAATGGTCGTGTACATTCCCTCAGCGGTTTTTCTTTATTGCTATGGATCCCTGATCAAGGGACTCTACTTTGATAACACAATCTGTACTTCACTTGCAGACAAACAAGAAGACAGAGAAGCCTGCGGCTTTTCTTTATTGCTATGGATCCTTGATCAAAGGACTCTACTTTGATAACACAATCTGTGCTTCGCCCGCAGACAAACAAGATGACTGAGAAGCCTGAGTCTGATAATGATGATGATGGTGATGATGAGGCACTGGACATCAGTATACTATCAACCTTGTCCCAACAGACACCAGCACACCCTTGAACCAGCCCATTACAGGGGGTGTATTTATCAATTATTAAATAAAATTTTAAGTGATAAATTCTGGGGAATAACAAAGATTTATGTAAGATTTCAACCTGAAGCATCAAAGTAATCCTTCTTGCGAAAGAAATAAATTACTCTAAAAGAAAGCTTTACTGACTGCATTGCTCTCAATTGGCACCTTCCCTCCACTGAATATTGCTTAATATCGACAACTTAATTGCGGGATGGTAAACCACATGGGCAAGTATGCAAAACATTTGGCCGACAGGACAAAGCTTCTTTGTGGTGTAATGCAAAAAGAGAACCAAGTGGGTCTTGGAACACCAAAAGAGAAAGAATTTCGAGAAATCAAGTCTGGTTTAATATCATTAATCATTTATTTTAAAATTGAGCACCAGTCCTATAGCTTTGTTATAATCACCCTAACTGAGAAACAAAGATCTTTGCAGATGCGTCTACCTAATTGGACTGGGTGGCGTCCTTCTTCAAATTTAAAGCCAGATGATCAAAGCCGGAGACCCCTGTTATATTCTATTTCGATGGCACTCACCCCCAAAGAATGCAGATACGCATAAATTGAAAAAGAGTCCCTAATACTTTGACTTAAGTGAGTGAGCGGTGCAGCAACAATATTGTGGGTAAATACAGACCACAAGCCACTAGTTCCCCTTCTCATGAACCGTCACCTGATTAGACAAGTCTATAACCTTTCAGAATGTGCCACATGCATTTTCACTTCAAAGAACTACATGTAAACTAATGTCATGTTTTTAGAGAGGAAATAGACATGGCAGATGCACTCTCTGGCAGGATCCCGTCAACGTCTCATATGAAAGTAAGAGCATGTACAATAAAAGGAGAAGAAGTGAACATCTATCTTGACAGCACTACAGACGCTTTGCTACTGAAGAGCATGTACACACTTGATGACTAAAGGTTCTTGCATTGAAGGCTGCCTGGATAGGTTCCACTTTCCTGGCGCAGTGAAACCGTATTAGTCAGAGAGAGGTGAGCTAAGAGTCGCCAAGAATCGTTATACCCTCAGCCAAAAGACTAGAGGATCTGAACAAAATACATGAAGGACATCCTGGGATAACTACATGTTGAGAACTTCAAAGAAATTCAGTTTAGTGGCTGGGTTAAAGTCATCAAGTTCAAGACATGGTGGAGAATTTGTGCTGATCACAAACACTTCCTGAGTGAAAACAGCGGAACAACTGATTCTAACTCCATTCCCTGAGTGCCCATGGCAAGTGATTGCAACTGATTCGTTCCAACTCGATGTCATCACTTATTCAATGTTGGTGGATTATTTCTCTTTCTATGTGGAGACAGAAGCACTTTGGAAGATGACCAAAGCTTTAGAGGTTACATTGTACACCTGTATGTACATGTACATGTAGGGCACTTGAAGCGGTCTTTCCTCGACATGGAATCCCAGATGAAGTCAGAAGCAACAATGGTCCACATGAATATGCCTGAGCAGCAGAATTTACCCAATTTCCAAAGGACTGGGGATTCAAACAATCAAGTACGTGTAGTTCCTGTTTAAAACAGTTAAATGGGGAAGCTAAAAAATGAGTCAAAGTCACTGTTAAACAAAAGAGAAAGATCCGACCAAGGGGATCCACTCCACGAGCATGCGGATACTCACCAGCAGTTACTCATGGGACAGCGAACCAACCTTTCACACGAATTTAGTTCTTGGCTGGCCTGATATCAAGAATTTGGGTCAAAGAGAACAAGAGAGTAAGGCTACATTAAGAGTTGTCTTCAATCAGCAACAGTCAGAACTACCCCACTGAAAAACAATTCAAGCTGGAACAATTTCAAGGGAATTACCTTTAAAAATATTTATGTGAGCAGAGGAGCATTCTGTCTGCGCGTGCGCGACTTTGAGATCTCTTATGAGCGTATGCGCTGGCCCGCCATAAGCAGCAACCAAAATAATGGCGGTCTCCGTGGCGAAAAATTTCGAGTTCGTGTCGTTATCTGTGTCGTTTATCTTCCTTGTCTTACGTGTAGACGGTGTCAAAAGATGGAGAGAGTGTTGGGCTGTTTATGGCAAAAAGTCACAGCAAAGTACTTTCGAATAATAAGGGAAACCATAATTTATACTGAGTTGTTTTGGTGTGGAACTGTCACGGAGTCAGTAATCTTTATAAGGCTTAGTTATTTGCGAAAGTTGCAGAATTCGAAGGGCTCTTCAAACACACATAAGCAGACTGGTCAGACATTTTACAGCGTTATAGTTTTGACTACAACCTACGTGTTTATCTCTCAATGTACTCTTCTGCTTTGTTAGGCGTTCTTGTTTGAAATGTGTTAAAATATCAAGAAGTTCAGTTCCATTATGAAAATAAATGTTCACACCCAAAGTTTACGGTAACTTGCCTTTTTTGGTTTCAAGTTTGTTGGCATGAACTGCGTAAAAGAGAGTGAATGGCGGGCCAAAAACAGCAGCTTTGGCCAAATTATGGTCAGAGTAAACAGCCAGAAAATAGAGAGTTGGCAATTTTAGAAATTGCGGAACGTTTGAAGATTCTGACAGAGAGTAAATCAGCTTATCACGTGTATTGGTCCATGCACACCACTGAAAGTCTTCTTCTTGGTTTTGTGCATTGCATGGAGCACCTCATATTTGAAAATTACCTCAGGGATTTCCAGCAAGATAGCTGGTTAAGATTTTGAGTTTCAGCACATCCCTAAATCCCTCGGGAACTAAATCTAGGGAACTAAAATAAATAACCACTGTTTAGGCCATAGCAAGGTCTATGATTCCCAAGTTGTACTTGAACAAGCTGCCATCTTGAACATTGTACACATCTCTCATTCTGTTAGAATGATCGTATCACCTACAAGCAAATTTAGTTCCCCCTTTTCTATGTTTATTTCCAAAGAATCAGACCATTCAAGTTGAAAATTGATTACAAAATCACTGACAACAGTTCTGACTAGACCATGCAGGCCCAGGAAAAAAAACCGATGTTAAGAGTAACAGACCCAAGAGTATTCCTTTTTTTAATATCAAGCTCCAAGCTTTTAAACTTTTACAAGTATATACTGAACTAAAATATAATATAATTTTTAGTTCTTTGTTAGTATGAGATATGAGGAAATGGTCAACAACTGTATTCACAATAAATGGGTATCGAAAACTCAATGATCACGAGTGTTTTCCTTCATACATGTATAAACTTGCTGGTTCCTTACTAAGACTATGACATGTAACATTATATTTCATGTAGGATGTGACTCCAACTGGTGAAATCTTAAGCGTACATTGAATTTATAAGCAACAAAGAATTGTATTTGTATATGAGCCTGATGAATTGAGCCTCTATTCAGCACATCTGTCAATTTTACTGCAAACAAATTAATTATCTATGAGTGTTTAATATTCCAATCATAATCCAGAACTGGATAATATACAAAGACCTTCAAATATGGCTGTTTCACAAAACTATTCTGCCCATTTATCTTCATTCACTACTGGTTCGCAAGGTAACACGCGAAACAAAATGGCGCCACACTGTGTTCGATCTTCAATGGGTCGCGCACGCGCAGACAGAATGCCCCTCTGCTATATATAAGTAGGCTTTAATCTTTCAGAATGAATAATAATAATACTAATAATAATAATAATAATAATAGTTTAATTTTTCTATAGCGCGAGAATCATAGAAAGATGCTCTCGCGCGCTTTACAATACAAATGCAACATAACTAGTTTACAATAAATATGATATAAAGTATGAATAAAGTATTTATTATAGCAAAAAAATTATACTGATGCAAATTACAACTGATCAGCACCTGATCATAATCTGTTAAAGTCTATATGCCTTTTGGAATAGGTGACTTTTAAGAAGTCTTTTACAAGACTGTTCCCCATCTGCATGCACAGCGGACTGCATTAGGTAATCTATTCCATAACAATGGCGCTGCTGCGGTAAAACTACGATCACCAAGTGTGCGTTTTTTTCGCTCTGGGTGGTTGCAATAAAAATTCACCAGACGATCTTAGACTATATCTAGATACAGTCTTTTGGGTAATACGTTCGCTGAGATACGCTGGTTCAAGTCCATGAATAACTTTGTAGGTAATAAGTACAGTAGTATCTTAAAGTCGATGCGGTATTTGATAGATAGCCAGTGGAGTCTTCTTAAAATTGGTAAAATATGAACGAAACGACTTATCTTACAAATAAGCCTGGCGGCAGCGTTTTGAACACGCTGGAGTTTCTGCAGTTCAGTGGCAGGCAGGCCGTACAGACGGAGTACTGTTGCAGTAGTCCAAACGGAAGTGACAAAGACATTAACTAAAGTTTGAGTATTATCGAAACTCAGAAATTTCCTGATTCTTCTAATATAACGATTGTACATGAAAGAAAGCAGATAGTGGAAGATGAAAACAGTCGTATCCATTAAACACAGCGAGTCAATGTTAAATTTCGACAACTGCTGACTCGTCCCTATCACAATGAATTTCGTTTGGTCATAGTTGAGCTTCAGCCGATCTATTAAAATCCATTTTCTAATATGAGCAACACACCCTTGCATAGCTTCAAGCTGCTTCAACAGCTTCAGCGTCATGTTCAGGGTCGGGCTTGAACGCAATATAAAGCACTGCATGTGTATCATCAGCGTCAGCACGTACTTGTGAGAGATGACGTTCTAAGATGGAGAACAGCTTGCTGACATCGATGACAAACAGAAGAGGACCGAGAAAGGCAGAGATTCTAAACGTTCTTTTCTATAATTCTATCAATTCGTGTCTTCTGGAGACAAAGAACCGAGTAAGAAAGGTTGACTACCAACGCTGTCCGACAACTGATGATCAGTCCTAGGACCTACTTGCTACAACATCCACATAAATGATATTTTCAAAGTCTGTCGGAGCACTGATGTATTTCTGTGAATACTGGTCAACTCGCCTACGTTGAAATTCGCCTACACCTACTAGTGAACTCGCCTACATAGGCAAGTTTGATGACCAGCATACCGAGATCCATGCTAGCTTTACGGATATTAACAAAGCTGAATGCTCATGAAGTCAATGAGGATATCGCCCACATTTCTAACTGGTGGAGACAAAACAGATTAATCAGTGATCACAAGAAATGTGAAGTACTATGAATTTTCCTATATGGCAAACTGTTTTAAGGCAGAAAAATAGTTTTATGTACGTAGATGTACTTAAGAGTGCACATAGACCTCTGATCTTTCTTTGAATACGCACGTTCGTGCAATATCCCAAAAAGTTTACCCTAAGCTGAAACTGCTAAACAGGTCCTGGATCTCTAAGTACCTTAGCCACAAAGTGAAGACGAAGAAGAAGAAGAAGAAGAAGAAGAAGCCCAATTTGAATATGAAGACGTACTCCATACGTTTTGTTTAATTTTCATTGTTTCTTTCTTTCACTATACAGGCTCCTTATCTACTGTTGTTCTTTTAGTATTCATAGTTTTCAAATAATTTTGACTTGATAATGACGTTTAGCTAACCTCGAAACGTTGTCGTTTTTTAACAAAGTTTTTAACCAAGTTTTTAGTATTTTTAAGAATATTTCGATATGTTTCATTGCAGTTTTTTATAGTTAGATACTATTAATACCATTATATTGCTACTGATCCAGCCAAATCTCTGAACCTCTGGATCTCCAATGTAATTGCTATAAAATCCCATGTAAAGGGTGTACTTGGAATTACGTAGTAGAAACCAAAAGATGCTTCCAAACCCGAAAAAAGGGAACATCAAAGAAACCTAATGAACTACACAAAGGGTTCAAACGTTGTGAACCAAGCGTGACAAAATAATCACTCCATTGACTTCGATAATGCACGTTTCTTTCATGATGGCCCATGAAAAGATTTGTTTGATGTCCAAGGAGACCTTACACATAGGTTGGGAAAAACCCTCAATTAGTGCTCCATGAAAAGATTGGCAAGTACCGGTGTCAAAGGCACTTTGGTACCGGTACTTGCGAATCTTTTCATGGGCCATCATGAAAGAATCTGGCTACAACAATACGATGGTCCTGCAATTTATTTCTACCGTAGATATGTGGATGACACATTTTGCCTATTCAACAACGAAACGGATGCTTTGGAATTTTTTCATTATATCAATGATAAACACCCTAACATTACATTCACCATGGAGACGGAGGTCAACCACAAACTACCGTTCTTAGATGTCCTCTTGGACAACAGCACTCCTCCATCTTTAGTCACATCTGTTTTTCGCAAGAGCACTTACACAGGCCTTCCCACCAATTTTCTTAGTTTCACACCTTTTGCCTACAAATTAGGGTTAATACGAACGCTGGTGGACAGGACATTTAAAATTAATAACACCTGGACCGGTTTCCAGAACAACATTAAGGAGCTTGCCAACATTCTCGGAAAGAATCAATTTCCATCCAGTCTAGTGAACAGAACTGTTAAACAATACCTTAACAAATTCTTTGCCTCCCCCATGCACGCTTCCGCAATAACCAACTCTAATGAAATTCGCACGCACTATTACAAATTACCTTTAGTTGGCCCTTTCTCGACTCACGTTCAACGCAGAATCAAGAATTTAACACAACGCTATTGTAAAAACTTGGACATCAAGCTAGTGTTTGCCCCATACAAGATTAAGAACTTATTCAGTGCCAAAGATGCTATTTCCAAATTATCACGATCCCGTGTTGTTTATAAATTTTCTTGCGCAGGCTGTAGTGCCTGTTATGTCGGCGAAACAAACCGACATCTTGCTACACGTTTTCGTGAACATTTAACATCTGATAAGAACTCGCATATCTTTCTATTACCTCACATTCACGTTGTTATTTAATCAGTACTCATGCATGTTATTAGCTATCTTTATATAACACCGACTAGCGGTTCACTTGTATTCACAACTAACGATGGATGTCGATCATCCGAAACATGTTTTGTAAATTTAAAATTGTGTGTTTCTATTTGAAAGTTACTTCTTTTGTAATTTAGTTTTATATGCAACAAATTTTTCGCACCCCTTTTCGTATATATTCCCATTCACGCCCCAACTTTTTCACTCGTGAAAGGATATAGACGGATAGCCGAAAGCTAATGTTCT
>NC_090873.1:5855292-5875292 GCF_036669935.1 Montipora foliosa | reverse complement strand
TATAATTTTTGGACTGTGTTTGGATATTCCAAGTAAGTTTGGACTTGAAGAAGTTTACAAAATATGGGCAGAGTAGGCTCTATACATGTCCAAAAAATAGTAATTTACTTAATAAGCTATTTAATTATTGAATAGAACCTACACCATTAAACAGTGTGAAATAAAATGAACCATGCAAATATAACAAAGCCTATAGGTTAGTGATGGTCTTACCACAACTACTCTGTCACCCTTATAAAGGATAACAGATTCTGACATTACCTTTGTGTTGAAGTTAATTTGGACTGTGTTTGGATATTCCAAGTAACTTTGGACTTGAGACAAGTTTGCAAATAAACATGGGCAGAGTAGATGTAGGCTCTATACAGTCATGTCCAAAAACAGGTGAACCTGGAACAAATGGAACAAAACAAGAAATTGAAAATAATGAATGAAGTGGAACAAACAGTTTGCACAGCTACAGTAAATTATGTACATGTAGTTTAATAAAGAAGCTTGGTGTCTACAAAGAACTGTAGCTCATTAAAACACTTTGCACCACCATTGGTGACCAAAAGTGTACGCTACTTTGGCCACCCCACACATCTTATAATTGTAATAACTGTAATTTACTTAATAAGCTAATTAATTATTGAAAACAACCTTGTATGTAACTTCTTATACACCAATAAATAATGTGAAATAAAATGAAAAGTGCAAATAAATTATTAGCGTTGTCCAGTGTAACAGCACCATTCAGCAGTTCAATAGCTATCGGATCAAGAAACTTCCCTGTTTTAGAGCAGCGCATCGCATGCATCTGTCCTGTTTGTACCTTCGCTACTAATGGGGGAGACTAAAACGGGACACTAATGGAGGCCACCAATGGAAGACATTAATTGGGGATAATAATAGGATACACAAATAGGGGACACTAATTGGGGATAATAATAGGGGACACTAATGGAGGACACTAATAGGGGACACTAATAGGGGACACTAATAGGGGATGCTAATAGGGGACACTAATGGAGACCACTAATAGGGGAGACTAATTGGGATACTAATAGGGGACACTAATAGGGGACACTAATAGGGGACACTAATGGAGGCCACTAATTGGGATCACTAATGGGGGACACTAATGGGGACAATAATAGTGGACACTAATTGGGGATACTAATAGGAGACACTAATAGGGGACACTATTAAAGGTCACTAATGGGGGACACTAATTGGGGATACTAATGGGAGACACTAATTGGGGACACTTAAAGGGGACACTAATGGAGTCACCAATAGTGTCCACTAATAGGGGTCACTAATGGGGATACTAATAGAGGACACTAATAGGGGACACTAACTGGGGAAACTAATAGGGGACACTAATGGAGGCTACTAATTGAGGACACTAATGGAGACCACTAATAGGGGAGACTAATTGGGGAAACTACTTGGGGAAACTAATTGGGGACACTAACAGAGACCAACAATAGGGGAGACTAATGAGAGACAATAATAGTGGACACTAATTGGGGATACTAATAGGAGACACTAATAGGGGACACTAAAAAAGGTCACTAATGGGGGACAATAAATAGGGGTCACTAACTGGGGATACTAATAGGGGACACTAATGGAGGCCACTAATTGGGGACACTAATGGAGACCAATAATAGGGAAGACTAATTGGGGATACTAATAGGGGAAACTAATAGGGGACACTAACGGAGACCACTAATAGGGGAGACTAATTGGGGATACTAATAGGGGACACTACATGTAATTGGGGACACTAATAGGGGACACTTATGGAGGCCACTAATTGGGGTCACTAATGGGAACTTCTCAATTCACTTTTATTAGTTAAGCACCTTATTGTGCACCTTCCTCTCCTTAACTCTATAAAATGCAAATTTGGGCAAGGCACTGATAAGCATCCTACTTATACATTTCTGCCGTTAAATTTGACAAAGAGACCCACTAAAGTTTTGCAAAACTGGTCTTGATGCTTTCAACACTAGTCACGTTGGAAGAAATGTATGTATTTGAAGTGCGGGTTATTGAGTCCTTTCACAGGAACAACTGAGGCCAAAAAATTGACCTGCTTCCAACTGTGAAGCTTCATATCTCAGTTGGTAGAGCATTGCACCAGCATCGCAGAGGGACATGGGTCTGAATCCTGTTCAAGTCATTTGAATCTTAAGTTGTCTATAATTATAAGAGAATTGCTTAAAATTGTTTCGACTAGCAATGTTATAACTCTGACATGATTGAATATTCCTCATTCAAGTAACTTCCAAGATTGACAACAATCACAGAAGTTCAGAACTGGCACACTTGCCAAATGAAACACTAGCTTACTACAGGTCACAGCGATATTACAAAAAAATAATATCTGTAGTGATGCACAATGTCTACGTACTGTTTGTCAGAAGTCATAGCTTTTTTCGAGAAATGTTCCTTCACTTTGATGCAATAGCACTGTTCGAAGACTAAACATACACAGCGGGGATCAAGAAAGAATATTGTTTAAGCTAATGATCTCCGCAGCGTAATGTCATTTGGTAAATTTGATTTGCTTTTGTTTGGTGAATCAGATTAACTTCAAAGGGAATTGATTTGCTGGTAAAATCCAAGAGGAAACTACAAAAAAGGTTGCTCATCAAATTCAAGCTCCAGTCTCTGGGAAAATATCCTTGAAATGGCTACTGTAATGTTCTAACCTTTGCAAAATCTCATTCTGGCAAGAGACAGGATCAACTTCCTTTCCTTAAGAAGAGATTTCCATCCTCCCACTGTTCACTGAAGGAGATAAATTTTTGTTGAATAATTAGGAAAATGTACTGCAGAGCCAGCCACTTCTTAAGTGGTTAAATACTGAAAAGCCGGAGTCTGATAGATCATGATGATGATGATGATGATGACTCTGTGCCTGCGAGCAACGTTGAAAGGTGAGGTTTGACTAGAACTGCACCACACAGTTACACATAATAGTCAAATCACAGTGTTTTTCAATCATTCACTGATGTGTACTTACAGTACTTTTAAAGTTTAGCATAAGGCCTGTATGTCTGCTTGCCTGTTTGCAGATCAAATCACATAATGTTGTTGTACCTCTGCTGTATGGTACCCAGAGAAAACCCCTCTAGTCCCAGCAGAATAGAGAGGCAACAAACTCAACTGATTTACAAATTGTACATGTACCTACATTTGTATGTTTGCAGATTTTATGTCTGGGGATCAAAACTGGGAGCAAGTTCTCCACAAAAAAATAATATGACTCTTCTTGAGCTTTGAAAATTTAGAGCAAGACTTAAATAAAATAAATTACCGCGAGCAAGATCCCACCTTGGTAGTGTTCTATTCTAGACATAGATCAAAAAAGCTTGCTATCTTGGTTTGACCTCATCAGGATAAGCATTCCTAAAAAAATATTGAGGCACTGGATAAGATTCAGTATACTATCAACCTTGTCCCAACAGACACCAGCAGGAACAACAAAAGGTGTCAGATTTAGAAAGGTTTCAATGGATGCCAACAGTGTACTGTTTAACCAGCCCATTAGTGCAATTAACTTCATCCAAACTAAATTCAAAGTCACTGTAATAAATTCTGGGGAATTACAAAAACTTAAGATCAATGAATGATTTCAATCTGAGGCATCAAAGTGATACTCTAAAATAAAGCTTATTGCCTGCAATGCTCTCAGTTGGCAACAGTACATGTACATGTACCCTCCACTGACTATTGCTTTATATCGACAAGTTAATTGGGATGGTAAACCACGTGGGCAAGATTGCAGAACATTTGGCCGACAAGACAAAGCCTCTTTGTGGTGTAATGCAAAACCAGAGCCAGTGGGTCTGGGGAACACCACAAGAGAAAGAATTTAGAGAAATGAAGTCTTGCTTTAATATCATTAATTATTGTTACATGTATTAATAATTTATTATTATTATTATTATTATTATTATTATTATTATTATTATTGTAGCTTTGACTTGAAGAGAGTGAGGAGTGCAGCAACTATAATAATGTGGGTAAATCCATCGTTGCAGAAACAGACCACAAGCCACTAGTCCCACTTCTCATGAAACGTCCCCTGATTAGAATATAGCGCTTCAGAATGTGCCACATGGTTTTTCATGTACCTGGTTCAGAAAGATAAATGGCAGATGCACTCTTCAAGATCCAGTCAACACAATAAAAGAAGAAGTGAACATCTACAGGCTGTCATGCATCTTCACTTGACAGCATTCTACACGCTTTTCCAGTATCAGATATAATATTGCATTGAACGCTCGCCAGATACGTTCCACTTTCCTGAGGCAGTGAAACCGTATTAGTCAGAGAGAGGTGAGCTAAGAGTCGTCAACAATCATTATACCCTCTGACAGCCACATTCAAGTCAACAACTGACGAAGCAGCTGAACTGGAAATGCCCGAAGCCGTAGAGCTCACCTCAGAGGATTGCAGAAAGAAAGCGGTAGAGCGAGACATGATGAGCCAGAAATTGACGAGAACGAATACAAAGCAAAAAGACAAGCCAAAAAGCACAGCTGAAAGATCCATAAGAATCTGCAACATTGAGCAAGTGCAAAGCGCATCCCCTCAATAGCTTTTAGTACTACTGGCCAGCAATGCCTTGATTTTAACTTTGTTTAAGTTTCATTTAGCCACATTATCATCATCATCATCATCATCATCATCATCATCATCATCATCATTATTATCATTGTTATTATTATTATTACTATTATTATTATTATTATTATTATTATTATTATTATTATTATTATTATTATTGTTATTATAACTTGGTATTATTATTATTCAAGGTAAATAGTCATCTTTACCTGTTCAGGTATTCTTCTAATATCACAGGCCTTCCATCACCGAGTTGATCTGCCCATTCACCAAACTAGAAATGACAACAAATTGCCATTACACCACTGTAAGTTGAATCACATTTAAATGCTTATGCATCACAATAATACAGTGTATGCCCTTTCAGTGGGCTTCATGACTTCATCTTGTCGCGAGATAACAAACAATTTTAAGTAGCAAGGCCTATGTTGCTGGACTCTCAGAACAAGACCCGGCAGAGTCTTTGCAGAGGTCATTATTTCTTCATCAGTATACAGTTGCAGTATTTCTAAAGTCTTTAGCGTTGTACAGTAGTTCTCTACTCTGCTCTGAGAGGTTTTCTCTGGGTACTTTGGTTTTCCCCTCTCCACAAAATTCAACCAATGATTCAATCTGTGTTGACTTGATTTGACTTCTGCCCAGTGCCACCAATTAGTGCTCCAGCTCTAAACACAGTCGACACTTACATTGCACATGTAACCCATTGACCCCTGGGAGTGAGACTTAAACAGATTCTACCCTGTCTAACACCAGACTATTTTACACGTCTTCTGGGGGTGTCCTTATAAGGGCGCCTGAGGGATCAATAGGTTAAATAAAGTTTATTAGTATATACTAAAACAGTGGATAGCGTTGAACGCGGGCACTGATTGGCTCGTCAAACTCCGAATATCCTGTGCTATTTACCTCCGAGCAACTCGGGAAAAAATGGCGTCCCGATTTGCATCCGTGACAAGTGAAGAAAACATCCAAATTAATTTTTTGTGCTGTATATTATCTCACTGTTTTAGTATATACTAAAACAACTATTCACCTCAATGTCGGTGGCTAGCGGTGGATCTTTACCGAGCCGCGAAGCCGGTGAATAGTTGTTAATTATTATTAAGTTCATTGTTCATCCACCTGTTTGTACACTGCACCATTTTTCTCTGTTTGCCAAAGATAATGATTGCAAACCATGCACACCTATTTTCGTAGGATCACCTACATGACGTCCGCCATATCTATGTGATAGTAATACAGAGTTTGGCAATATCTTGTTTCCAGCGATAAACTCAATAAACGCCTATGATTCTGAGGCTGAGCGATGTCTTCAAGTCAAGAATTTCTTTATACATCAAAGTGAGCTTTGTATTTCAAAGGAACAGGGCGTACTGTGGAAAACACAGCGTCACGCACTTGTCTAACACAGTTTCTTGTTTCAGGATCAACGGGGAAAACTCGAAATAATGCGCTTGATGGCGTGAAATCCCACTCTTTAAAATCCAACAGGTCTGATTCTCTGCAGATTGTAAGTTTAAAAGTATTCCTGCAATAAGAATGGTTTCCTCTTGAGATGCATTCCAGTGTCTTTTATTTTTCAGCCTGAGCATTGAAAATTGCGGCCAAAAAAGGAGAAAAATTGAGGTAATTTTGAAAAAAATCGACCGGACGCCATTTTGTTGCCTGTGTAACCAAACCTTATTATGTTTGCACGTGAATGGCACCAATCTCGTACCCAGAGTCCTCGGGCTTTTTGGCCAGCGGGTGAGCGCCCGGAGAGACTCTGGGATAATCGATTTGAACTATATTTTTGATTGGCCGCTTGCGTAACAATGGCAGTCCGACAGGAAGTCGGTAAGTAATTCGGAAGCCCCAGAATTTGGAGGGAGATTCAAAATCTAAAACAAGTTTCAGTGCTGATTGATTTTTTCTACCTCAGAAATATATAAATCACAAAAATAATAAAACGACGAGGTTTGAATTATGTCATATACCGCACGGGAATTTTCCCACGCTGCTAAAACTGCTAAAAAGTGATTACTGTTGCTGTTGCAAAAGTAACGTGGGAAAACATTACATCAGTCTCTTTGAGGAGAAATCCGTGGAATAAGGTCTTGTCGAAGCCATTCAGAATTACGGAAACATCAAATTGTAGAAGAAGAGGACATTTGTGTCGCTTCCACAAAAAAAAATTGTCGATCGTTTTGCTTGCACGATGGCATTCTCATTGCATTCTGTACGGTGGAATGTACGCTGAAACACCAAAAATACACTCACCGAAAGCGTCAGAGGTTTTATCTTCACTTGCTCTTACAGCAAGCCAATGATCATTTCTCCAGTTTCTTTGTGTGTAAGGCTAAAATTCTTGTTTCTCAAACACTTTCAACCCGCCATTTCTACTGTTAACGGTTTTCTCTTTTCTGCTTCCGTTTAAACTCAACCATACGTCATAAGACCGGAACCCACGTTTTCTGGGAAAATGGAGTCGATTATCCCAGAGTCTCTCCGGGCGCTCACCCGCTGGCCAAAAAGCCCGAGGACTCTGGGTACGAGATTGGAATGGCACACGAGTCAACCAGACACTATCCTCGGAGACCCAGGGGCAGTCAGTCGAGACGGGACGAGAGTCGGGACTAGCGTAAAGTTTTGATCCGAGGATGAACAGACACACGAAAGTGTGTACGTTGTTTAAGTTCAATATGACTCAATTAAGTTTCGGCCTTTTTTCTTCTGAATATAAATTGGAGAGATTTAGCGAAGTAAAATATATTTGTTGGACAGACATCAGCAGAGACTGGAAATTCGCCTCTAGAATTCACCTGTTCTTCCAAACGCCACCAACGCACTTGAGGTTCGGTCACTAAAGAAAACTCACCAGATGAATGGTCAGTGTAAAATACAGATTGCAGACCAGGGATAAAATGCGGACTAAGGTTATAATGAAAATGTTGAAAAAGCCCAAAACCCTTCAAGTAGAAGTAATTAATAGTTAAAAGGGAACCTCCGCTAAAACAACAAAATAGCTTTAAAGCACAGAACATATAATGTTTACAATTAAAATCGTTCAAACTTTTTCCAAATGAAAGCGTTTACATTCTAAAAAAAATTAATTTCAAAAACACTTGTCTGGGCTTTCAAATTTCCCGGGCGCCGACGTGACAATAGGGAGCTTACGAAACGACGACGCCGACGGCAACGACAAGGCTGCAAAACAATAGGTTTAGTGAGCAAAAACAATGGCCCTGCACGCTCTGCACGTGCGTTTTACATTTTGGTACATTTCTTTGCCGTCATCTCCTAAATGACGACGTGAAATGACCAAATTCAAGGTTCTGTGGAGGACGTTAGTACATGACGATGAATTTTCAGTTCTCTCTTACGCTTCCAACCCACTCATACCAGTTTAATTCCTCGACAGTTACTACACATTTGTAACGCGAAACGACATGAAATAGTTTCGTAGCGAAATGAATAACGCGAACTCGTATTTTTAAATGAAGCCCTTGTAGCCGTCGTCGTTCTCGTTTCGTAAGCTCCCTAATTATTTGAGATGGCGGCGTCCGGGAAATTTGAAGACCAAAACAAGCGTTTTGAAACTCATTTTTTTCGGATACAAACGCTTTCACTGGAAAAAGATTGAACAATGATTTTAATTGTTAACATTATGTTCTGGCCCCAGTTGCTCAAAAGGTGGAAAACGCTATCCACCGGAGAAATCACTATCCATTGGACAGCGCAATTGGTTTCGCTAAGACTATCCGGCGGATAGCGCTATCACTTCCAAAGGGTTTGGGCTTCTTCAACAGTTACATTACAACCTTAGTCTGTATTTTACCCCTTGTCTGCAGTCTGCATTTTACACTGACCGCCAGATGAACATCTCCTAATGTTATTCGAGGTGAGTTACTCCGAGATCACTTGTTACTTGCCGGCCAGTTGTTGCACTCAAACAAACCAGTTATAAGCTCTTCAGCTTCTTTTAGACCTCCCTGCCTTTCCTTTCTTTTCTCTCCCTCTTCCTTAATCATCCGAGTTGTTGTATATTCTTTGTGGCAAATAAATAAATAAATAATTAATTAATTGATTAATTAATTAATTAAATAGACAAAACATGCATTTTCCAGAAGCACGGAGATAATCTACAGTAACCGAATCTCACGAGTTTCCCGATGGATATACGAGTCATTCCATTCACAATCACTGACATTACTGTGCACCAGATTTAAGGTAATTCCTTAGTATCGCATTGCGCATCCCTACTGCGCACGATTTTCGCGTCATCAGCGCGCGCACATGAGCACGTGCGCGTACAAAACGCAAGAGATTTCCCTCAAACTAAGCCCAATAGCGAAATAAATGCTTCTTTCCTCTCAAACGAGCACGGTGACCCACGATTTTTTTTCCAGGTATTTGCTAAGAACAATCTAATAAAGAACATATTTGAAGAAGAAAAAAAGTTTGATAGTAGAACATGAATTTTTTTTGGAAAACATTTCCGTACTGGGTGTATTTTGGCCAAGGCGAGGACTTCAAGCTAACCACGGAACTGTCCCAAAGAGTGCACTATTCCCACAACCAGGCAATCAAAAACGGCGTAAATGAAGCATTACTGCTTATGTGAATAAAAGAAGCTTTATTTTCAAAATAAAATTTTGTATCTTTCAAGTAACCAAGACAAATTCTGTATGAAGTTGATTCGAATTTTAACGTGTAACCAGTAAAAATACCCCATTTTAAGAGCTTGCTGACGCGTAAACAAGCACGGTGACCCCATTTTTTATTGCATTTTTTTAATGTTCATATCATGAATGTTAATTATGCCAAGTTTCCAAAAAGAGTTTGATAGTAGAACAATTTCAAGGGAATTACCTTTAAAAATATTTATGTGAGCAGAGGGGCATTCTGTCTGCGCGTGCGCGACTTCGAGATCTCTTATGAGCGTATGCGCTGGCCCGCCATAAGCAGCAACCAAAATAATGGCGGTCTCCGTGGTGAAAAGTTTCGCGTTCGTGTCGACAGAGAGTAAGTCAGCTTATCACGTGTATTCGTCCATGCACACCACTGAAAGTCTTCTTCTTGGTTTTGTGTATTGCATGGAGCACCTCATATTTGAAAATTTACCTCAGGGATTTAGAGCTAGATAGCTGGTTAAGATTTTGAGTTTCAGTACATCCCTAAATCCCTAGGGAACTAAATCTAGGGAACTAAAATAAATAACCACTGTTTAGGGCATAGCAAGGTCTATGATTCCCAAGTTGTACTTGAACAAGCTGCCATCTTGAACATTGTACACATCTCTCGTTCTGTAAAAATGATCGTATCACCTACAAGCAAATTTAGTTCCCCCTTCTCTATGTTTATTTCGAAAGAATCAGACCAATCAAGTTGAAAATTGATTACAAAATCATTGACAACAGGAAATTAGTACTAAGTTCTGACTAGACCAGGCCCAGGAAAAAAAACCGATGTTAAGAGTAACTAGACCCTCCGTGAGGGTACACTGGGTTGCCTGTGGTACGTGCAGCGTTCCAGGCAATTTTTTTCAAGTTGGTGGGTCATTAAGACCATTTAAGGGGTCACCCAGAAGTCATACCAGCAGAGGCCCTTTGGCTCACAGGTCCGCACACGTTCGTACGACGAAACAGCTCCTTTTCTGAGGTTAAAAACCTGGCTACCGGCCTATTAATTAATCATTTGTCAGAAAGAAGAAATTCCTGTCCTCTTTAAAAAAAATTGACACGCATTGCTTACGTGTGGTAGTGAAGTAACACAGCGATTTATTCCATAATGTCAACTGAGCTGTGTTGTCTTCCAGGAGATTCAAGTTGTCCTTGCGTAATATGTAGCTCTAATAGTGCACGATATTGTTTTGGTATTGTCTATCATTGTAGTGCCATGGTAGAAGTCTTGGGTAAATAGCCTGAGAAGACATGTGGTTACTAGCAAAGTACTGAACCCAGAAAGATTGAAGAAAATAAATGGGAAGTGAAAAACATTGTCTTCTGGGAGAGACATGTTGACAGAATAAAAGGGAATCGAGAAACATTGGCTTCTGGGCTGACATGTTGATCATGCAACTTCTTTCCACCACAAGTGTAAGCGTGTACTGACAGCACCTGACAGTTTTGTAAACAAAAGTTTAAAGTTGAAGTTAACCCTGTGCGGTGGGATAGTATCTGGATGGGCGACCTAAGAAATATACCACTGAGTAACAGAAGCATAAGACCCAAAATTCTATTTTAATGCTATCAAATGCGAACCAAGCAAGATACAGATTTTGTAAGCTTGCTTTATGCAAAACAAATATTGATGTAAAAGTAAATAAATATGGATACACAGTTTTTAAGAAGAGCAGAAGGAAGTTTCAGGACGGTCGATCGAGAATAAAATATTTTGCCATCGGTAAGAAAATTTACGACGTGAAAACAACATTAATTTTGAACCACGAATATAAAAAGTTACCATCAGCGAAAAACGTTTTCAGAGATTTTAGTTGTTTTGTTGTAATTGTACTTTTGGCTGCACCGAGTAAATCGCACATCGAATTCAGCAGGCAGAGTGATCAAGTTACCGCGGCATGTTTACTCGCGAAACAGTGAAGCATCTGTGTCAAATGATGCCAAGATACCGGGTTTTTGTTTTTGTTAGTTTTCTTTTTCTTTCAATTGTTATAAATTTTGACAAGAAATGTGCGAATTCAACACAAAGAACACTCTCAGAGGTCACAGTGACCATTGTTTCTGGAAAATCAAAAATTTAGTCTCCAAGACAAGGTTATTTATCACCAGGTAATTTCATCGTTTTGGTAATAGCAGCTACTTTATTATTCATCAGCGTCACAATATTTTGCCGATTTTGGGGGTCATTTTGTTGAAACTCAAGCACGCTTCCAACAGACCTGTTTATTTTCGTGACTTATGCGTTACCACAAAAATTCTCCCCGAATCACATTTCAACACATGTATGCAAATTTGCTAAGCTCGAAAATTACACATGATAAATTTACAAAAGCTAGAAATTTCACAGAAATATTTTCCAGCGAGACATTTATTGAAACAAGCAACATATTTGCTATATGAGGCAAGAAACCCTTCCTATTTCAGTTGCGTGCGAGCAAGCGAAACACACAATCACAAAGCATATGCAATTAAATAAATTTCTGACAGTTCACATCAAACCCTTTTCGAAAGAACCTTGACCGTAAATAATAAAGCACAAAAGAGACAACAAGCTTCCATTCAAATAATTTTTCACTGTCACATTTCCAATTTGTTTTTACCTTTGCTGAGTTGAGTCTTAAAATGAATGTTACTTGCCAGACAAACAGGCAAACTTTAAATAGATGCGACTTCAGTAAACACTGTGAGACACACAACAGAGATCACAGATCTACTTGTGGTGTTCGATTCCTTCTCTGTCTTTGTTGAACCCGTAAGTTACCAGAGAAATTTCCATTTGGTTTCAGTGTTGTACGTAACACCACCTTGGCGAAATATTAGAAGTACAGCATATTTTGATTTCGGCTCGACGGGCGAAAGATTCACGCTGTCAAAGTCCATTACTCGTCGCTTTTTTAAGATTCCAGATCTTTATGTTTCACCGCCTGTCTTGACGTTCCATTCTTGAGCTCCATGTGGGTATATTTTCTTTAAAGATATACTAAAAAGCCATTCGCGTTACAATGACTTTCGACGCCATTACAGGTTAATTGCGCAGAGCAAGCTACGCATTACCCCAGCCCCCTCAAACCTAACAAAATACGCACAGAAGACTCCATGCACAAAGACACCACCTAGCAGGGGAGTGACAGGCAAGACTTTTCCCGACACGGAAAATAACAAAAAAACCCACGAAATGAAACCGAGATTCCGACTGGGTTTGGCTACCCAGTAACAAACCAAAGAGTATTCCTAATATCAAGCTCCAAGCTTTTAAACTTTTACAAGTATATACTGAACTAAAATATCATTTAATTTTTAGTTCTTTGTTAGTATGAGATATGAGGAAATGGTCAACAACTGTATTCACAATAAATGAATATCGAAAACTTAATGATCACGAGTGTTTTTCTTCATACATGTATAAACTTGCTGGTTCCTTACTAAGACTATGACATGCAACATTATATTTCATGTAGGATGTGACTCCAACTGGTGAAATCTTAAGCGTATATTGAATTTAAAAGCAACAAAGAATTCTATTTGTATATGAGCCTGATGAATTCAGCACATCTGTAAATTTTACTGCAAACAAATTAACTATCTATGAGTGTTTAATATTCCAATCATAATCCAGAACTGCATAATATACAAAGAGCTTCAAAGATGGCTGTTTCACATAACTATTCTGCCCATTTATCTTCATTCACTACTGGTTCGCAAGGTAACACGCGAAACAAAATGGCGCCACACTGTGTTCGATCGACTGTTCGATCTTCAATGGCTCGCGCACGCGCAGACAGAATGCCCCTCTGCTATATATAGATGGTTTTCACCTGACGTCACAGCAGCCATGTTGGTGCACAGAACAATAGAGAAAAAAGTCTTCTGGGAATTTGACTTTATTTTAATGGAAATCATGAGCCATGATTTGCTATTGTTTTGTGCACCAACATGGCCGTCTCGTCACGTGATTGAAAACCATCTATACGTAGTTTTCAATCTCTCAGAATGAGTAATAATAATAATAATAATAATAATAATTTAATTCTTCTATAGCGCGAGAATCATAGAAAGATAATGACATAAAGTAAATATGATATAAAGTATGACCATTATAGCAACAAAATTATACTGATACAAATTACAACTGATCAGTACCTGATCATAATCTGTTAAAGTTTATATGCCTTTTGGAATAGGTCACTTTTAAGAAGTCTTTTACAAGACTGTTCCCCATCTGCATGCACAGCGGACTGCATGAGGTAATCTATTCCATAACAATGGCGCAGCTGCGGTAACACTACGATCACCAAGAGTGCGTTTTTTTTGATGTGGGTGGTTGCAATAAAAATTCACCAGACGATCTTAGACTATATCTAGATACAGTCTTTTGGGTGATAAGTTCGCTGAGATACGCTGGTTCAAGTCCATGAATAACTTTGTAGGTAATAAGTAGTATCTTAAAGTCGATGCGGTATTTGATAGATAGCCAGTGGAGTCTTCTTAAAATTGGTAAAATATGAACGAAACGACTTATCTTACAAATAAGCCTGGCGGCAGTGTTTTGAACACGCTGGAGTTTCTGCAGTTCAGTGGCAGGCAGGCCGTAAACAGTATTGTTGCAGTAGTCCAAACGGGAAGTGACAAAGGCATTAACTAAAGTTTGAGTATTATCGAAACTCAGAAATTTCCTGATTCTTCTGATATTACGATTGTACATGAAAGAAAGCAGATCTGCATGTCTTATTAATATGCATTAATATCCATTTTGAGTTGGTTATCCAGCCAACATCCAAGATTTTTGACTACAGTGGAAGATGGAAACAGTCGTACCCATTAAACACGGCGAGTCAATACTTAACTTTCGACAGCTGCTGCCTCGTCCCTATCACAATAAATTCCGTTTGGTCATCGTTGAGCTTCAGCCGATCTATTAAAATCAATTTTCTGATATTAGCAACAAACGCTTTCATAGTTTCAACAGCTTCAGCGGCATGTTCAGGGTCGGGCTTGAACGCAATTAAAATAAAGCTGCATGTGTGTCATCGGCGTCAGCATGTACTTGCGGAAGATGACTTTCTAAGATGAAGAACAAGTTCAAACTTGCTTACATAGATGACAAACAGAACTTAGGACCGAGACAGGGAGAGATTCTAAACGTTCTTTTCTATAATTCTATCAGTTCGTGTCTTCAGGTGACAAAGAATCAAGTAAGAAGGTTGACTACCCACGCTGTCCGACAACTGAGGGTCAGTCCTAGGACCTACTTGCTACAACATCCACATAAATGATGTTTTCAAAGTCTGTCGGAGCACTGAGGTATTTCAGTGCATACTGTTCAACTCGCCAACGTTGAAATTCGCCTATGTCAACTCGCCTACACCTACTGGTGAACTCACCTAAATTGGCGAGTTTGATCACCAGCATACCGAGATCCATGATAGCTTTACGGATATTAACAAAGCTTAGTCAATGAGGAAATCGCCCACATTTCTAACTGGTGGAGACAAAACAGATTAATCAGTGATCACAAGAAAAGTGAAGTACTGCTAATCGGAAACAGGAACACTGCAGACACTTAAGGGGACTGACAAATTTTCCTATATGGCAAACTGTTAAGGCAGAAAAACAGTTTTATGTACTTAGATGTACTTAGGAGTGCACATAGATCTTTCTTTGAATACGCACGTTCGTCCAATATCCCGAAAAGTTTACCCAAAGGTGAAACTGCTAAACAGGTCCTGGATCTCTAAGTACCTTAGCCACAATGTGTTACTACGCATATACAAAAGATCTTGCCAATAATGGCCTACATATGTGCAGTCTGCGATAATTGTAGCAAACAAAACACACAACATCATGAGCGCTTATTGCAAAATCGAGCAATGCGCATTATCCTCGGGGCTAACCGCAAGACCTGTATACAATACATGCGATCCAAACTAAGACTACTATCTTTAAGCAGCAGAAGATGTTTTAAGAGACTACAACTGGTGTACAAGATCATAAACAACACACATGCTACGCCAATAGGCCATTTCCGAGTTGTTGTTTGTCTCGGTTTCGAAGTGAGTCTTGGTGCTCAACTATTGAAATGGAAATTAGTTTGATTTGCATAAGAATACGAAGCTCATTTCCATTTGAATGGTTGTGCACCAGGACTCGCTTTGATACTGAGGCATGCAGCAACTCGGAAATGGGCTATTCGCTTCTTTCACCCATTCCCTCATTTATTGAGGGAGGGGGGGGGGTATTTGCATTAAAACAGTGAATAGCCAGTTCACTGAAGCATGATTCAGTCCCAAGAGTAATTAACTTGTACTGTTTTATATAAAGAACCCCCCCCCCCCCCCCCCTCTTCAAAAAAAAAAAAAAAAAAAGGCATTGCATTATGGTGGAAATAGTCAATTTGAAGGATACTTGGTGTAACGCTCCCAGTTACACGATCGTACTTTTAGAGATAGCTCACCAATAGGCAGGCTAAGAGTTAAATCAACAATAAACCAATTGATTTTTTAAAATGCAGTCAAAATTGTTCCTCTATTTTTTAAAATCTTGATGCAGATGCACATGTTTGTAGTACCTATTCACCTTTCTATTCCTGATTTTAACTTGATAATGTGTATATTTCTAATGATACTATTAATACGAAGACGAAGACGCAGAAGAAGAAGAAGAAGAAGGAGAAGAAGAAGAAGAAGAAGAACAAGAACAAGAACAAGAACAAGAACAAGAAGAAGAACAAGAACAAGAACAAGAACAAGAACAAGAACAAGAAGAAGAACAAGAACAAGAACAAGAAGAAGAAGAAGAAGAAGCCTAATTCGAATATCAAGACGGACTCCATTCGTTTTGTTTAATTTTCATTGTTTCTTTCTTTCACTATACAGGCTCCTTATTAACTGTTGTTCTTTTAGTATTCATAGTTTTCAAATAATTTTGACTTGATAATGACGTTTAGCTAACCTCGAAACGTTGTCGTTTTTTAACAAAGTTTCTAACCAAGTTTTTAGTATCTTTAAGAATATTTCGATATGTTTCATTGCACTTTTTTATAGTTAGATACTATTAATACCATTATATTGCTAGTGATTCAGCCAAATCTCTGAACCTCTGGATCTCCAATGTAATTGCTATAAAATCCCATGTAAAGGGTGTACTTGGAATTACGTAGGAGAAACCGAAAGATGCTTCCAAACCCGAAAAAAAGGAAAATCAAAGAAACCTAATGAACTACCCAAAGGGTTCAAACGTTGTGAACCAAGCGTGACAAAATAATCACTCCATTGACTTCGATAATGCAAGTGTAATCGACAAGGGCAACTACCGTGTTCAGAAAACGCTAAAATCCTGGCATATTGCCAGAACGGTCGACGCGGACAATATCTCAAAACCGTTGCCTAGGCAATACTCCATTTTACTGCAATTAGACAACATTTACATTTTTATCCTCTCGCTTTTTCCGCACTTCTTTTCTACTTAAGTTTTACATGCAACAAATTTTTCGCACCCCTTTTCGTATATATTCCCATTTACGCCTCAACTTTTTCACTGGTTAAACGATATTTAACAATTATTCCATAAGCGCGCGTTGGATATGAGATGGTAAATAGCCAACGAGGCGCGTAGCGCCGAGTTGGCTATAACCAGTCTCATATCCAACAAGCGCGAATGGAATAATTGTTAATTATTAAATTCCTTCAACTCCAAAAATTTGGAAGTACGAAATACGAGCGGAAAAAGCGAGCAAATCCGAGCGAAATCGAAAAAAACTTGATGAGAACTGATGCGATGTCGTGTAATACCTTGTTGTCAGACAGACGCAGGCTCATCACAAAAACATTTCTTGCCTTTTCGCTTACTTCTGAACGTCGGAATTGATCCAAACTTTCCACAAAAAAACTTTTTTTCCTCCTTTTTGTCTTTATTCTAAGAGAAATTTGGCATTCCGACGAAAACATTTTTAGTTTAGCAACGCTTAACGCAATCATTTACCATATAAGGTCAAACTAAGGTATATATATGAGCTGATAACCGAGATTGAGTGAACCAATCAGAGCACGCGAAATGCATTATCCGAGTTTGAGAATTTAATAAAGACTGATAGCCGAAAGCTAATGTTCTTAATCTTTTAACCAGACAACGTATTTTTACCACTTTTAAAATATGTCCTATCCTGGTTACAGCTCTATTTTGACTGAATTATGCCAACTGATTCTCATTCTGCTGTGCTGATGACCTTAAACACCGAGAGAACAATACTCGCTTGAATCCCTCCTTAAAATTTGAACTGCGAAAAGCGTATAATACGGGATTAAGACATAAAATAAGGTCAAATACCAAACCGAAGATACAAAAAAGGTTTAGGAACAATTCATCGCTTATCTCCATCCCGAGACAAACAGCGTCTAACACAGTGATCGGGCCGTAACCAATGAGAAATCCACTTGTTGCCAGCATAAAAGTGACAAGTAGTTTCCTTTTTTCAGAATTGTCTTCGTTAGTATTTTCGGCCAATATCGTGCCGGAAAAATACAATCCTTTTATCAGGGATCCATAACAAAAAAGGAACACCACTGTGGGAATGTATACAGTGAACGTTGAATATATGAGGAAATAAATTTCGACTCCCGATGAACCAATGCATGAATGTTCTTTGCTGCTCCCTCCAAGGAAGAATCCTGGAAAACCGATGACAATGCTTAAAAACCAAATGACAAAGATTGCTCGTTTGATACTCTCTTCGTGCAAGCGTGAATTCGACCTAAAAGGTTTCAGTATAGCGTGATACCTTTCCACTGCCAGTAGTGTGAGAGTTAAGGCTGAAGAAGTTACCGAAATGTGCACAACAACAATACATGACTTACAAGAGAATTTGGCGAAGTCGTCGTTCACGAATTCAGGATCACCAAAGCACACCGAATAAAGCGGAGACATCAAGATGATAATTGAATCGCTTGCCGCCAAGTTCGCTAAGAGATAATTCGTTGTCGTATGCATTTCTCGTGTCTTGTGGACAATTCGAATGATTAATATGTTGCCAATGAAGCCAAAAATATAAAATGGAATGCACACAATCATGATGAACGTGAAGACAAAGTAAAAGTTACTGGAATCAACCATATTGGCCTCCCTTTTAGTTTATCTATCCGCTTTTTGAGAAAATAAAACGGTTAGTTGTGATCAACGACTCTAATCGTCCACAGTTTCACCCGCTGGTCTAGAAACACAGTTGTCAAAATTTCCAATTGTTTTTTCGCCTTGGAGATCTTGCGTTGTTTCGGACACAATTGGAAAGTTCCATCAAACAAGAACTATCGCACCAGTTTTAAAAAAGACACAGACGAAAAAAAAGTGACCAGGTGTAGGACAATTAATAATTATCTTTAAGCGCGGTCATTTATCCAGGGAAACAAATTATGAAAAAAAGGATGACATGCTTACCACAGTTTTTGCCAGCTGACAAACTAAGTCATTATCGATAATCCACCTGTCACTTGCGCCAAGTCTATTAGCCGACCTCGAATACACTAATTTACGCATATTATATATCGCCCACCAAGGCTTTAATTTCTTTCAAAGTTGAGTGTCCATACGAATTAAAGGCCGTTCAAGAAATATACCGCTTTGCTCGTTGGTTATACCGTCTTGGAATTCATGAAACGGGATTGGCAAAATTTGATGCCTCGCATGGAGCACGCGCCGTGCGCCGAACGGCTCAGGTGGTAAGGCACCAAGCCCCACTCGGCCCAGGATGGGGTCTCTGTGGTTTTAAATTTTCTTTGTGGAAAGTGCAATAGGAAATTTGCGCACCTTGCAGTCGCGAGGTCGCTGCGCACAATTTTTACGCCAAAATCATGTCGGACGCTTTTCTCGCCGAAATCATGTAAAAAGGAACGCGCATTCCGTACATTCGGATTGAATTGTCTTCGGTTCATTGTGCCATTGGGAGAAGAACAGTAAAGAACTATAAAAAGATATATATTTTAAGTGTGTTATTATGAATAGCTGGCCTGCAAAATTATCATAATGATGATTATATTTAACAACTATTCGCCGAAGGCGAAGTGAATATTGGTGAATATTTTTCGAGACGTAGTCGAGGTAAATGTTCTCCATTAGTATAAATACACAGGTGATTATACAAAATCGCGCGCTCTCATTGGCTCGCTATCTCGGATTATCAGCCGATAATCACCTCGACGGACAAAATGGCTGCCAGTAGTCGTTTTGCCACTGTAAGTGAGGATGATTTTCGCGTTGAAATGTTTTTTTTTCTCTTTTTTGAAATAATTACCTGTGTATTTATACTAAAACAATTATTCGCCTCAGGCTCAGTGATTATCGGTGAATATTCACCCCGACTTCGTCTCGGTGAATACTCACCGATAATCACTTCGCCTTCGGCGAATAATTGTTAAATATTCGCTGAGCCTGAGGCGAATAATTTGTTTTAGTGTAATTTTCGGCGGTGAATATCAAGAAAGTGCAAAGCAACGTGCTAAAACACGATAAAAAGGCACCTACGTGAGGCAGCAGGTAACCTAGTAACCTTTGTGGCTGTCTTAATTGGTGTTTTTAGAAGAATCTGCCTTACAAGAAGGGGTTTCTCTCCTCTAACTAAAACATTCATTAATCAGTAGGTAGCTATGGGGAATGGTGTGTGTGTGGATGGTGAGTTGAGGGAAAATCATAAATGAAAAGTAAAGTTATATGGTTACAAAGAGG
>NC_090873.1:5845292-5850292 GCF_036669935.1 Montipora foliosa | reverse complement strand
CTAACTCCATTCCCTGAGTGCTCATGGCAAGTGATTGCAACTGATTCGTTCCAACTTGATCTCATCACTTATTCAATGGTCGTGGATTATTCCTCCTTTTATTTGGAGGCAGAAGCGCTTTGGAAGACGACCAAAGCCTTAGAGGTTACATTGTACACCTGTATGAAGGGCACTCGAAGTGGTCTTTCCTCGACATGGAATCCCAGATGAAGTCAGAAGCAACAGTGGTCCACATGAATATGCCTGAGCAGCAGAATTTACCAGATTTAAAAAGGACTGGGAATTCAAACAATCAAGTACATGTAGTCCCTGTCTACAACAGATAAATGGGGAAGCTAAGAAATGAGTCAAAGTCACTGTTAAAAAAAAGAGAAAGATCCGACCAAGGGGATCCACTCCACGAGCATGCGGATACTCACCAGCAGTTACTCATGGACAGCAAACCAACCTTTCACACGAATTTAGTTTGATCACCAGCATACCGAGATCCATGCTAGACACAGTTTTACGGATAGTTTTCGCTACCTTTACGGAAATTAACAAAGCTGAATGCTCATGAAGTCAATGAGGATATCGCCCACAAGACAAAACAGCTTAATCAGTAATCACAAGAAATGTGAAGTACTGCTAATCGGCAAAAGAAATACTGTAGACACTTAAGGTGATTTACAAATTTTCCTATATGGCAAACTGTTAAGGCAGAAAAACAGTTTTATGTACTTAGATGTACTTAAGAGTGCACATAGACCTCCGATCTTTCTTTGAATACGCACGTTCGTGCAATATCCCGAAGAGTTTACCCTAAGCTGAAACTGCTAAACAGGTCCTGGATCTCTAAGTACCTTTGCCACAATGTGTTACTTAGCATATACAAACGATCTTGCCAATAATGGCCTACATGTGTGCAGTTTGGGATAATTGTGGCAAACAAAACGCACAACATCATGAGCGCTTACAAAATCAAGCAATGCGCATCATCCTCGGGGCTAACCGCAAGACCTGTATACAATACATGCGATCCAAACTAAGACTACTATCTTTAAGAAGCAGAAGATGTTTTATGAGACTACAACGGGTGTACAAGATCATAAACAACACACATGCTACGCCAATTCGCTTCTTTCAGCCATCCCATAATACAGTTTTTTTATTTTATTTATTAATTTAATTTTTTTGGGGGGGGGGAGGGGGGGTTATTTGAATGAAAACAATGAATAGCCAGTTCACTGAAGCATGATTCAGTCCCAAGAGTAATTGACTTGTACTGTTTTATATAGACACCCCCCCCCCCCCCCGCCTCCTCTCCTCTCCAAAAAAAAAAGTATTGCATTATGGTGGAAATAGTCAATTAGAAGGATACTTGGTTTAATGTTCCCAGTTACACGATCGTACTTTTAGAGATAGCTCACCAATAGGCGGGCTAAGAGTTAAATCAACAATAAAACAATTGAGTTTTAAAAATGCAGTCAAAATTGTTCCTCTATTTTTTTTTTAAATCTTGATGCAGATGCACATGTTTGTAGTATCTGTTAGCCTTTCTATTCCTGATTTTAACTTGATGTGTATATTTGTAATGATACTATTAATACGAAGACGAAGGCGAAGACGAAGACGAAGAAGAAGAAGAAGAACAACAAGAAGAAGAAGAACAAGAACAAGAAGAACAACAACAACAACAAAAACAACAACAACAAGAAGAACAAGAAGAAGAAGAAGAAGCCTAATTTGAATATCAAGACGGACTCCATACGTTTTGTTTCATTTTCATTGTTTCTTTCTTTCACTACACAGGCTCCTTATTAACTGTTGTTCTTTTAGTATTCATAGTTTTCAAATAATTTTGACTTGATAATGACGTTTAGCTAACCTCGAAACGTTGTCGTTTTTTAACAAAGTTTCTAACCAAGTTTTTAGTATCTTTAAGAATATTTCGATATGTTTCATTGCACTTTTTTATAGTTAGATACTATTAATACCATTATATTGCTACTGATCCAGCCAAATCTCTGAACCTCTGGATCTCCAATGTGATTGCTATAAAATCCCATGTAAAGGGTGTACTTGGAATTACGTAGGAGAAACCGAAAGATGCTTCCAAACCCGAAAAAAAGGAAAATCAAAGAAACCTAATGAACTACACAAAGGGTTCAAACGTTGTGAACCAAGCGTGACAAAATAATCACTCCATTGACTTCGATAATGCAAGTGTAATCGACAAGGGCAACTACCGTGTTCAGAAAACGCTAGAATCCTGGCATATTGCCAGAACGGTCGACGCGGACAATATCTCAAAACCGTTGCCTAGGTAGTACTCCATTTTACTGCAATTAGACAACATTTACATTTTTATCCTCTCGCTATTACCGCACTTCTTTTGTACTTAAGTTTTACATGCAACAAATTTTTCGCACCCCTTTTCGTATATATTCCCATTCACGCCCCAACTTTTTTACTCGTTAAAGGATATAGACTGATAGCCGAAAGCTAATTTTCTTAATCTTTTAACCAGACAACGTTTTTTTTTAACCACTTTTTAAACTGTCCTATCCTGGTTACAGCTCTATTTTGACTGAATTATGCCAACTGATTCTCATTCTGCTGTGCTGATGACCGTAAACACCGAGAGAACAATACTCGCTTGAATCCCTCTTTAAAATTTGAACTGCGAAAAGCGTATAATACGGGATTAAGACATAAAATAAGGTTAAATACCAAACCGAAGATGTAAAAAAGTTTTAGGGACAATCCATCGCTTATCTCCATCTCGAGACAAACAGCGTCTAATACAGTGATCGGGCCGTAACCAATGAGAAATCCACTTGTTGCCAATATGAAGGTAACAAGTAGTTTCCTTTTTTCAGAATTGTCTTCGTTAGTATTTTCGGCGCATATCGTGCAGGAAAAATACAATCCTTTTATCAGGGATCCATAACAAAAAAGGAAAACCACTGTGGGAATGTATGCAGTGAACGTTGAATATATGAGGAAATAAATTTCGACTCCCGATGAACCAATGCATGAATATTTTTTGCTGCTCCCTACAAGGAAGAATCCTGGAAAACCAATGACAATGCTTAAAAACCAAATGACAAAGATTGCTCGTTTGATACTCTCTTCGTGCAAGCGTAAATTCGACGTAAAAGGTTTCAGTATGGCGTGATACCTTTCCACTGCCAGTAGTGTGAGAGTAAAGGCTGAAGAAGCTACCGAAATGTACATAACAACAATAACCTTACAAGAGATTTTGACGAAGACGTCGTTCCGTGATGCTACGAAATCAGGATCACCAAAGCAAACCGAATAAAACGGAGACATCAAGATGATAATTGAATCGCTTGCCGCCAAGTTCGCTAAGAGATAATTCGTTGTCGTATGCATTTCTCGTGTCTTGTGGACAATTCGAATGATTAATATGTTGCCAATGAAGCCAAAAATATAAAATGGAATGCACGCAATCATGATGAACGTGAAGACAAAGTAAAAGTTATTGGAATCAACCATATTGGCCTCCCTTTTAGTTTATCTATCCGCTTTTTGAGAAAATAAAACGGTTAGTTGTGATCAACGACTCTAATCGTCTACAATTTCACCTGCTGGTCTAGAAACACAGTTGTCAAAATTTCCAATTTTTTTTCGCCTAGGAGATCTTGCGTTGTTTCGGACACAATTGGAAAGTTCCATCAAACAAGAACTGTCGCACCAGTTTTAAAAAAAACACAGACGAAAAAAAAGTGACCAGGTGTAGGACAATTCAAGATTATCTTTAAGCGCGATCATTTATCCAGGGAAACAAATTATGAAAAAAAGGATGACATGCTTACCATAGTTTTTGCCAGCTGGCAAACTAAGTCATTATCGATAATCCAGCTGGTCACTTTCGCCAAGTCTATTAGCCGACCTCGAATACACTAATTTACGCATATTATATATCGCCCACTTAGGCTTTAATTTCTTTCAAAGTTGAGTGTCCATACTAGTCAAAATGTCCCGATTGTGCAAATTAATGATAAAAGCGTGAAATTTGGCATGATGATTACTGTCACGGTAACTAATAATTCTGGATATGGAACCAGCTCCAGCTGACACCCGAAGCCAAGCATGTCTCAAAACTGACAATATGCAAATGAGCTGAAGACGAAAATTATTGAAAACAGACAATTTTTAGTGTTAGTTTAGTGGAATATTGGCTAGCATCGAGCAAGTATGTTGTACAAATCAAATTAGCTGGGTCAATTTGACACACGACCCCATTAGGAGAATCTTTTGTCCAATGGTGGCTGGGTATCCTGTGATTGTTTGGGATTCCTTTGTCAAAGCTTGGTTTAGCCTGAAAAATGACTGTAAACGTACTGATAATCATCTAAAACTCTTCAGTTCCTTTGTTTTACATTTAAAAGAAGTGTATTCCAAAGTAAGGAGATAGATACTTAGTTGGATCTACCCTTGCAATGTCATAAATGGTTGACAAAAACTATTATTAACAAAACTTATGTTATGTTTTTTTTTTAATTTGTAATGCCCTAATTTATTTAATTATTTATTTTGCTCGTATGTCAGGGTTAATTACTCTCTACAATTGAAAGGCCTCAGCGGAGAAGTGATCAGTCGTAGTAAAATATTAATACCTTTGTCAAAATTCAGAGATAGCCTGTTAACTAGTACTCAGACTTTTAACGGTTTTCAAAATGGCGCACTCCATGTTTACCTGCAGTCATTCTAGATAAGAATCTCCTGTGGTTTAGTTCCAACTCGATCTCATCACTTATTCAATGGTGGTGGTTTATTCCTCCTTCTATGTGGAGGCAGAAGCGCTTTGGAAGATGACCTTTAGAGGTTACATTGTACACCTGTATGAAGGGCACTTGAAGCGGTCTTTCCTCGACATGGAATCCCAGATGAAGTCAGAAGCAACAATGGTCCACATGAATATGCCTGTCAAGTTGTTAAAAAAAAAAAGAGAAGGATCCTACCAAGGGGATCCACTCCACGAGAATGTGGAT
>NC_090873.1:5832792-5835292 GCF_036669935.1 Montipora foliosa | reverse complement strand
TTTAATGTTCACCAGACTAAGTGTAAAATGGAAAAAAATACTGTTCATATGCATATGAAATTACTTAGTTATTCTACTTCTTAATGTGTATTGGTTGGAGGGGGGGGGGGGGGGGGGGCTCAATGACGCATTGTAAAACTAAAACCAGAGTAAGAACTCTGGAATCACAATGAGCACAGACTATCAAATGAAGCAATCAAATAAACTTGTATATATGTAGGTGATGCAAAGTGCGAGAAAGGGTTTAGTGACCTGTTAAGATTAGTACTGGTTAAAATGCTTCTGATTGGTTGAAAAGATGGCAGAAGGTTTTTTTAAACTGATCATGTAATAATGCATAATCATTCAAATAAATGCTCCTATGTTGCATTTGGTTAATTATACTACATTCTTTAATGTCTGATGTGGAGGCATGGTGGCCTCATGGTTAATGTGCTTGACTCCCGATCAAGGGTTTGAGCCCTGACCAGAGACATTGTGTTATGTTCTTGGGCAAGACAATTTAGACGAGCAGTGACTCTGTCCACCCAGGTGTATAAATGGGTAATGGCAAATTTAATGTTGGGATAACCCTGCGATGGACTTGCATCCCATCCAGGGCGGAGTAGAGATACTCTTACCGGTAGTTGGTTTATGCTTAGGAAACCGGGATAAGCTCAGAGTGGCCTGTTGGCCCACTTGGCTTGTATGCAGACTCTACCTTTTACCTTAATCTCTGAGCAGTTATTTTAACGTTTGTCATATTGCAACAGTGCAGAGCTCTACTAAAAAAAAACAATATTAACACTGCCATTTCACCCATATTATGTACACTCAAGAAACAAATTTCAAAGGGCTAGGCAGAGGACTAGATATAGACTGTATACAATGCATGCTCCTGTGTTTCTCTAGCCAGGAGAAGAACTTTTCCATGTCTAAAGCAATCAGTGGTGAGATTTCAATATTGCTGAAACTCTCATGACTGCGGTTTGCCCGTACTTGGAAATGTTAATTAATGTTCCTCTAACACACATTTGGAGGTGCCATGCACCTCTCGTAAGGTTTAACAGGATTGGCCAAGAAAACAATAAAATAAACAACAGAAACAATGGCCTATTCCTGAAAACAATAGAGGTGGATGAGTCCAGGAGCAAATAAAATTAGAGGTTCCGAAGAGGTGGGTGACTACTGCACATTTGTACATTGTGTGGGTGAGGAATTTGCAATTTGCAACTTGTTGTTGCATGTTGCTGGTTGATAATAATCACTGCTGTGACCAAAGAAACAATCTAGTTTGGAAACAGTAATGGTAGGAAAACCTTTCTAACTACTACCCCAGACCCCATCCAGTTATCTGTAAACTGCTTTGAAGAATATAAAAGGTTTCAAATAAGTAGTATAAAGTTCACCAACACAAGTAGACATAAACAGTGCAAATTCTTTCAACATGCCTTTATTATGCCAACATTGATTGAAGATAAGGTTGGGAATGCTTGATTAATACAAACGTTTTCAATGTGATACTTTATATATGATACATTATATAGTTATCACTGCCTAGATCAAAGAATACTGCTTTGGAATATGTAATTTTTATTTATCTTCTCTGAGTAACTAATACTCTGTTACTAAAATATATACAGCAGCTTTCATAAATGTTCTATTGACCACTTTCAGTGCTAAGATGGTTCATCAAGATTGCAATTTATCTACAGTAAACAATAATAATTATTGTTCTCTTGTGCACTACTTAAACAAGAATTGAAATAAGGCCCCCACTCATAGAAAAACTAACACAGTAAGGAATGTAAGTGTTTAGACACAATAAAACAGGAACCATTTCCCTGGCCAGGTACTGAGAAAAAAACATCATAGTTCAGTGTTTCAGCCAGAAAATTATACTTAAGGGCCGAAGTGGCCCCTAAAGACTTGTTTCAGGGGCAAATTTCTTAGGAAAGGGCCCAAAAGATAATATTTGGACCTAAAAAATTAGTCACCAGAGGTCTGGCATGAAGGACCTGGGTCAAGAACAATACAAAGGCATACAAGACAAAGTCAATGACCAAGGGTTTGTAATGCATTCTAGGGAGACACAGCAAAGCAAAAGGGTGGATTGACTTCTTTTCTTATGTTAAGTGTTAAGAAGCAAAGATCTTTCAATATGGCTTACTAGAAGAACATAAGGTGTCCTCAACGTAGCGAAAGGAAGTCGCGATTATGGCAACTAAACTAGAATTTTTGGTCGCCAAGAAACAAATGTTAGTCGCATTGTACATTGTGAGTTCATTGGTGACCATATCGGTCGCAATTTTGAGCCTTGGGATGGTTATTAGAATACTATCCCTGGGTTAAGCCTGCATGCAGCCTTGTAAAAGTAAAGGGCTAAATTGGCCCTTTCTCCATTGTCTAAATGCAATGTAGGCACTGGCAGTAAGTTTTATACTAATAATATTTCTGCAAGAAGTCATGTGCATTGTATCAAATAATATGTATTTAATACCTATAGGCTGGCTCTAAAATT
>NC_090873.1:5822792-5825292 GCF_036669935.1 Montipora foliosa | reverse complement strand
GGTGGAATTAATTAACCTGTCTGGGTAACTCACTCCAGGAAACACCAATCTACTTCTTTGTTTTATATTTATACTTATGCAAATTTTTATCTTCACTTTTAGCTTAATAATGACCGAAGTTCGGTCGAGACGTATTGTCTTTTACCGTTGATTTTTACTTCAAATTGTTTAAGAAACCTTTACTTATACGGATTCTTATTTTAAGCAGTAGAAAAAACTTTCGAATTAAATAGCGGGAACGTTCTCCAACTTATACTAAACCGATGCAGGTGTTTTTCCAAGTTGATGTTTTCCGAGTGGGAGGAGAAAAGGACTTTAAAATGCATGTTATTAACTTGTTACCATGGAAACGAAATGACGAGTGATTGATAGGATCAGCAAGATATTTGTTCATTGGGTTGCTTGATAACCGCTGCTATAAACGAAGCCCCTATTTGCACGTCCGTCAGTCTTCCCTGATAAATCAAGGTATGGCCAGCAATATTTCACATGAAGGTAGCTCTTGCTTTCATCTTCCTGATCCATCCTTTCATCTTGTTTCGGAACGTTATTTGGTGAACCTTGTAACAGCCATCATAAATATTGTTTCTTCGCCATTTGGTATCGTTTCAAACCTTTTGATAATGGTTTCCATTTTAAGTAACTCGCGTCTTCGAACGCCATCAAATCTTTTCATATCTTGCCTTGCACTCTCTGATGTATTAGTTGGTCTTTCAGTTCAGCCGGGTTATATTGCCTATAGACTCATGGAAAACCAGCTTCGTTCAGTTCCATGCTTTGTAAGAGTCGCTTACGCTAATGCGTTCTACATTTGCTGTGGAGTTTCTTTCATGACTCTGACATCCATTTCATACGAGCGATTTGTAGCCGTTCGGCTACATACTAGATACAATGAGACTTTCTCATCGCAAAGAGTGCTGAAGTATGTGTCCGCCATCTGGGTCTTCAATATCCTCTTAACTTGCCTACAATGGGCAGGAATTAGTAAAATATCAAGAGGGGCACATTTGCTTGTGTGGTTTTGCTGCCTTCTGACTTCCATCATTGCAAACATAAGAATCATGTTATTTTTACATCGGTACCAAAACCAGGCGAGGTCTATCAACGTAGTTTCACAAAGCATCCAACAGAGGAGAGCAATCACTCGGACAAAAAACTATTTGCATGATTGTTGGAATTTATTTCCTGTTAAACTTTCCAGTTTGTTTGTTACAATTTATCACCAGATTTTACAACAAGACATCAGTTACAACCATTACAGCTGGCGGAGACTGCTGCTTTTCTGAATTCATGTACAAATCCACTTATCTGTTATTGGAAAAAAACCGTCACATACGTCAAAGTGTGAAGTCAATATTGAGGAATTTGAGTTGTTGCTAACTCTAGCTAATATCATGTTTTATTCAAGAAACATAGATACCTGATAATCAGTACAATTCCATAGTTAATGCCATTCAATCGTGCATCGATTTGACAGGATTGATTGTCTGGAACACCACGTGCCTTACACGCAAGCGTCACGTGACTATGCACTGTTTCTAAATCTACTTCAGCAATTGCCGAGTAGATGGTAAGACAGCCGCGTTATCTTTCTTTGCAGGGACCTGTAAGATCTAAGACGGCGACGAAAATGAAAATCTCTTGGAACTGTTTGAACCTTTTCAGAGATTGTTCCAGCTTAAAGTGCCACAATGATCAAAAACGTACTTCCTTTTTTTCTTCAGATTTTGAAAGTGTGTTTGCTTAACACCTGAATGGCAAAATGTTGAGCTTTGACTTTTATCCAAAGGTTGTTTACTTTGTATTCATGCTCCGCCATTACTCACGAGGAAACTGACCGATTGGACCTCAGAGGGTTGGATTCAGGAAACAGTGACGTCATTTACTCACTAGCTTAAAATGCAGCTTATTATATATTATATACGTCTGAAAGCCCAAAAATTAATTCTGAACCTTTGACGTCATTTTCTCCTCGATCCAGCTCTCTCAAGATCTTAAAGTTAGTAGTGGCGGACCATTAAATAGGAAAATTCTAGTTAAAATAAAAACGTGTGTTTTTTAAAAATCAAGGCTTAAAAGTTTGGTCGCTTACTGTTTAGTTAACATAGTTTTGAAATCGGCAGGTACAAAAAACACGTTACAGGTAATTGTTTGATCCTAAACTCGGGTGAGAAATTTATTTAGTTGCGGATATGGCTATTGACGCTGATTATGATTCTTGCTTGCACGCACGGAATGAAAATTAATGGGAAGATTTTTTTGCCTCTATAGCAAATATGTTGTTAGTTTCAATAAATGTTTTCGCTGGAAAAGTTTTTGTGAGATCTTTCGGCCTTTGTGGATTCATCGGGTTGTGTAATATTCGGGCTTAACTAATTTTCATACACAGGTTGAAATTTTTGATACGCGTGCAGTTTTCATGATAAAGATGACAGGAGTTTTAGCCGTGTTCTTTCTGGCAAATGATTAATAGGAAGCCACAGTTTTTAACGTCAGAAAA
>NC_090873.1:5812792-5815292 GCF_036669935.1 Montipora foliosa | reverse complement strand
GCCGTTGAATTTAAAGCGCGGGTGATCTTACAAACTTTGTTACATTACGTTGTCAATATTGCGTATTAAATCAAAACAGAACAAAACAAAAATTTAAATGAGTGACGCTTAGTTCCTTACAGGGAGAGAGTCAGGTTAATGTGTTTCACCTGCTGGTTGAGATCGGGCTTCTCCCATTTTATATACGGGCCATTCCATTTTAGAGTAGCTAAAATGTCAAAATTTCAAACATATCTTTTGATACCCAACCATGGATATTTGGAAAGAGGATACCCCAAAGTGTTCAGGAAATAATTTGTCAAAAGTTTGTTTTGTGGTAAACGGCAAAGAGAGGCCATTGATTGTTGACCAATGAGAAGCTTGCTTAAGTAGCTATCAAGCTGTAATATTTCAAATTATTATAGCAGGGCACATTAATTTCAAAAATCTCATCAAGTTAAAAAAACTGAGTCAATGCAAGACAAAGTTAAATTTTCAGATAGGTTTTGGGCCATCTTGAATGTTATTACTGAATTATATTGAAAAACATTTCTGTTACGGACATTACGTAATGTCCGTAACAAAAACAGACCTTTTTTCCTTTTTCTCCGCAATTAAAATCCAGATCTTTTCATGAGCTGGGATCCTTTTTTAGCTTGAAGGGGCCCAAACTACGGCATTGAGAATTTGCAACAACAATGTGAATCACTGGAGAAAAATTAATGCAACAAGTTACGAACATTACGTTACGGACATTACATTATGAAATTCAATGTAATTATAATATCCTGCCTGAAATCAAAGAAAGTAGAGTAGCTTTGCATATTTCAGAATGAAGTTGCAGTTGTGTGATGGGACACAACGAAATGGAGGTAACTAATTTCCAACCTTGTTTTTCGCAAAGGGGGATTGGAGGAACACATGAATCTGTACAAATGTAATATCATTATTAAACTGTAAATAGTCAAATATTTAGTTTAATTCTTAGACAAAAATGTTAAGTATAAGGAACTTGCCTGCAAATACAATCTCATAGAAAAGAAAATATAGAGGATAGAGAATAATATAGAGTTTCCTCTAAATGCTTACAATAACAACACGTTAGAGCAATAGTAACAAAGCCAGCTCAGTTGTTTTAACTGCAGTAACACTGTGTACTCTACATGTATCTATAGTAAATGTGATTTAAATTTCTAATTAATCACCACTTTGAATTTGAAAATCTTGGACATTTTTCAACAAGTACACATTGCTTGCAAAAAGTCATTTCAGTTCACACAGTTGGTACCTCTCACTTTTCAACCTTGGGATTTGACTGCTCGTAATCACTGTTTGTTTTACTTAAAAACATGCGGCTGTTTCCTTAGATGTTTAAACAATTTGGTGATTTCAGCAAGGCTTGGAATATGGAATGGTCCAGTGCCAAGCAGCTCTATTGGGCCATAGAACACTCTTCTCTTGAAAACAATATCCAAATCATTTCTCATAGGCCAGTCAGACCACTGTTAAGTTTGCACACAGAAGCAGGCTTTTAGCCAGGCGGCCGTCCAGCCGTCCAAACGACGGCCAGTTCTCAGAAATGGGAGATATTCGACGGCCTGTTTTGGGCGGCCATTTACGAGCTTCTGTGCTTAATGTAACAAAACAGTGTCTATAAATTAATAAAACTTACATTTCTTTTTGCTCTCAAGAGTTGTTTTAGTATTTTTCTTCTATATTAACACTTTTTTAGCGAGTTTCCTTTCTGTTTTGATCAATTGAATCAAAGTTGAGCGAAGCGATTTCACAGGCAAAGCCACTGTTCAGTGATATTGACGTACCAAGTCGTCCCCAGGCTACTTTGCCGGCTGCTATAAATAAATACGCACGTTGGTGATTATTTATGAGGATATGAGTCAAAGATCATGCGCCTTCCAACTCGGTAAGACGATCTCACGGCTGCAAAATTAATGTTATTGTAATCGCTTGATTGTATTCTGCTCTGTTCAAGCGAAATCTGGCGGGCATTACAACAAAATAGCCATTTAGTGCAATAACATGTCCAATCATCGTAATATCAGGCCTTCTGATATTACGCGACGGTGCGATTTCGCACAATCGACCTCAAATCGCATCCGATCGCACAATTCACGAAAAATCGCATAATTCACAAAAGGACGCACAAAATTCATAAAATGAAACATAAATCAACACGTTTCTTAGAAATTCCTGCATAAATACGCCACTTTAAAGATGATTTATCTTGGAAAAAGGCTAAAAAACCTTTATCACCTTCGATTTCGTAAACATTCGAAGTTCAAGGCTTTATTTTTCATGTCGGGGACCTGGTACGAGTCTCCTTCTATTGGTGCAACACAAACACGACCTTATATACACACCACTGAAATGACACAGTTGCCTTCTCTTAGAGAAGAGATTTGTGAAAAATAAGTGAAGTTGTAAGTTTCTCGGCAAAATGTAGTTTCTTTCCTTGAAAACTGATAAAACCTTACTCATGGATAAGTTTGTTGTGAAAACGCTC
>NC_090873.1:5800292-5807792 GCF_036669935.1 Montipora foliosa | reverse complement strand
ATACAACCGTCTCAGAGCAGGATATTGAAATCATCATGCACTCAAGGAAAACCCTCCTCTTTGATAAAAACGAACCCTGGGTCAAGAGAGGGGATTCCCCTATGTTCGATGTAGCCATGGGTTGCTATGACAGAGCCGAGGTTTGCGAGCTGGTTGGTCTGTACATCCTACACACATTATCATCGAAATTCCCGGAAGGGGACATTGGCTTGTACAGAGACGACGGCCTGGCGGTCTTTAAGAATATGAACGCAAGAGCGGGCGACAAAGCAAGAAAAGCCTTTTCTAAGGTCATCGGAGACCTTGGATTGAAAATAACAGTGCAAGGCAACCTCAAGGTGGTGAATTATCTCGATGTCACGCTAAATCTAACAACTGGAAGGTATTTCCCATACAGAAAACCTGACAACGATCCATTGTACATCAACGCCAAATCCAATCACCCACCTTCTATAATTAGGCAAATTCCAACATCCATAGGCACTAGAGTATCGAGTTTGTCCTGCGACCAAGACGAGTTCGATAAAACCTCGCAGTTGTACAACAACGCCCTGAAATCCAGCGGGTACAAAGAACGAATCCATTATGTTGCAAATCAAAATCAAAACCAAGGAAGAGCAAAATCCAGAATCAGGTCAAGAAAAATCATATGGTTTAACCCGCCATACAGCCAGAATGTTCGAACCAACATCGCTAAATCATTCCTTTGCCTGATAAACAAACATTTCCCAAAGTCACACAAGCTCCACAAAATATTCAATAGAAACAACCTCAAGGTCAGCTACAGCTGCACTACAAACATGGCTAACATAATCAAAAGCCACAACCAGAAGATCCTGAATGAGTGCAACGAGTCCTCCAGTGAGAAGAAATGCAATTGTAGAAACAAAAACCTTTGCCCTCTTGACGGTGCGTGCCTAACCAGCAACATTATCTACCAAGCTACTGTCACAACAACTTCCGGTAACTCAAGATCCTACATTGGCATGACCGAAAACGAATTCAAAACACGGTACAACAACCACAAGCTTTCTTTCAATGACAAAAAACACTCACATGACACTGTACTTTCCAAGCACATCTGGGACTTAAAGGACAAAAACATCGACTACGCAATCAACTGGCGCATCGTAAAAAGAGCAAAAGCGTACAAAGGCAACCCTTCTCGCTGCAACCTGTGTTTATCTGAAAAACTTTGCATCTTGAGCACAAAAAACGCCTTTCTCTTGAACAAGAAATCTGAGCTGGTAACGAAATGCCGCCATGAAAACAAGTTTTTCACGACAACCAATCACCGGAAGCGTCGCTGCAACCGTTCCTAAATTTGAACACTTATATATGACACCTTCTCGTAGACAACGATCAGTCTGATGATCGCCTTGAGCGTGAAACTCGAGTAACTAGTAATACTTTCCTTCTTACATTTGTATTTTGCTCTGCAAAATTCTTGCATTGAGCACTCCAAAGATAAGCGAAGCAACTTCATCTTAGTCTATTCGTTTATATGTATATATATATATGTATGTATCAAGGAAACTTAGGCCTGATAAGCTACATTATTACTATACAACACATTGTGACAATGTCCAAATATGGTCATAGCACGCTCAATATTCGTGGTGCGGACCGTGGTGCGTACTATACGTAATTTAGTGTGTCGCAATAAACGTAGAAAATTGTGCTTTGTCATCAATGTGTTGAATAACAAAACAATTATCCTGCTCAATCTTGCGGAGTATCGCCTGATTTTAGTTATTTAGTTAAGTATCAGGCGATATTCCGAGCGATTTCGCAGGATAATGGTTAAATAGCTAATTCAATAATTTCTGTGTGCGTGCTGTAAGTTCGCAGACTTCTTAAGGGTCCTTAAATAACCCTAACCCAGGTCTTACCTTTCTTTTCAGACTTCCGCTTTCCCATTATACGTTTTAAACCTTTCATCATTTCCGAGGTTTGTTTATTATCCCGAAAGTAGTGTACCTTGACAATTCGAAATTAACGAAAATATCCAGTCGCATTTTGCGATAAGATACGAAAATTTAGTCGCAATTTCGCAAATTTAGTCGCAAAATCGCCGGGCTGCATTGTGTTGTCAGCGGTTTAGCAGAAAAATATGAGCCCGCAGTACTTGTGTGTAAAGAAACTGCTGAAAATGGCGAATGATCGAAGGAATGGAGCTGTGCACGTAACATCGCAGCTAAATTACTATACAATTACGCTACCTTCAGAGAAAATTCAAAGCGAGAAACAAAATAATTTTGTCATTTATTTATTTGTTTATTTTAGCAAAAGTAGCAGCAAAGTGGCAACTGCTAACCCTTTTGTTTCGAAAGAACGAAGATGACAACAAGTCGCAAATTTGCGACTTCTCCAGATATTTTAGTCGCAAAGGGAAAAATTTAGTCGCAAATGCGACCGTATTGGTCGCAATTTCGAGCCCTGCTTGTGATATATCAATCAAAATCAAACTTTTCAGCCATCAAGCGTAGCGTTTCCTGTAACTTGTGAGGGACTGGGCACAAAGTGCGTGGCTACTAAGTTCTAGTTAGTGCATAGAAGGTGGAAGCGGCTCGGACGCTCGGACGCTCGGACGGTGCTCCAACGTAGATTGATTTGAAGGTAATTCCTTTTTGGTTAATTAGTCAGGTATCCGTCTAATTAAGGTCGATCCGTAAGATTGTGGAATGTAACAGAATCTGGTTATATCTTGTCGAACTGTCATTTCTTTTCACTTGGTTTTCTTGTACTCACATTCTTCGCAACTGGGGCCCGTTTCTCGAAAGTCCCTATAGCCATTTGTGAACCTGTCAACTGCTTGTTTTGGAATGCCGATCTCTGAACATGTTTTCAAGGTAGCTAAAAGCAAACTGACTGTGAAATTCTCTCTGTTCTTGAGATACAGAGGGAATTGTGACACCCGAAAATGGGTCGGTACATTTCGCTGACCCCCAGTCCATGGACTACCACGATGGACTACCGAAATGGACTACCTAAATGGACTGCTAAATGGACTACCGAAATGGACTACCGAAATGGACTGCTAAATGGACTACTGAAATGGACTACCTAAATGGACTGCTAAATGGACTACCGAAATGGACTACCTAAATGGACTGCTAAATGGACTACCGAAATGGACTTCCCTAAATTACCTACCTTGAAAAATAAAAAGATTACTAAAGCTTGGTTGTTTTGATCGATCTCCTCCATCTTTTCTTGGTAGGTACGTTGTGTATGGGGACACATTATGTACCGATAGTCGCCCATCACTCTCTATCAATTCTCCCCATCCTTGTACTGAGCAGTGCAACCGTCCCTAGCACTGAAAAACTGTCGCTAACATTCATCAACTGTCCCTAGCACTGATCATTTGTCCCTAGCACTGATCAACTATCCTTAACACTGATCATCTGTCCCTTGTACTGATCAATCGTCCCTAGCATCCCTGATCATCTGTCCCTATAAATAGTCATTTACCACTCTGTTACTGCAATTGACGGACATTTCCCTGGTCAGTATAAAAATACAGACTGCAGACTAAATGTGCCCTACTGCAGACTGGGTATTAAATTGTTTTTCTATGGCTACATCCCTCTGCTCCCTGTATACATACTCATCTCTCCAAGAAAATCCTGCCTATGGGTCTGCTTTATTAGGGGGGAGAGCCCTAACTACACAACGGTTACTCTGGACGACTTCAATCCATCGTTTCTTGGGCTGCCTTACTTCCGTTTGTTCCATTTTAGGTCATTTTTTTTCTAATGAAGTTTGCTGAAACATTTTGCAATCACTAACAGATTTGGGAAGTCACAGGACCTGGAAACAAAACCCTAAAAACTCACACAGATTACAGATAACCCTAATGAAATTAAAGGAATGGTTAGGATACATTCGGATTCAAATTCTCTTGTAAGCATGGGTTGTGTTAAAATTCATGTTGTTAACAAAGCTGTGATGTCATTATGGAATCTTTGTGATATCATAGGTTTGTCAGTAAAATGAATTCAAGAAATCCAGTACTACAGATTTTGTATGTGAATGCAATCCAGCTGTTGGCTTTAGTATCATCAGAGAAAGATGTAAGCTGTGTGAGTTTTTAGGGTTTTTGTGTTCTGGTCACGTGACTTTCCAAATATGGTAACAATGACTGGTGAAAGTTAATGGCACCAGCATGGCAACAAATGGCCACAGTCTAAACCAAGGATAGGAAAGAACTTTATAACCAGTACTTTTAAGGGACAGATGATCAGTGCCAGGCCGACAGATGATCAGTGCTGGGACAAATGATCGGTGCTAGTGAAAGTTGATCAGTGCTTAAGGGACAGTCAATCACTAGTAAGGACAAGGAAAGGTTACGTTTATACAAACGTTGGCCGTGTAGCACTTGGGTTCAATTCCCACCCTGGTCAGAGTTTTTCTCTGTCCTTGTGTGGGCCCAGTTCCATCAGTAGGGCTAACGCTCACATGGTTTACATGGGATAGAAATCTAGCACTTCACATTACACTACACTCACTTCAGTTAACTACGAAACTAGTAAGGACAGTCGATCATTGCCAGCGACAGATGCATGATCTGAGGCTGAGTGTTAAGGACAGTCAATCACTAGTAGGGAAAAAACAACATTGCTAGGGACAGTCAATCATTGCTAGGGACAATCTATCACTAGTAGGGACAAAAGATCATTGCTAGGGATAATTGATCATTCCTAGGGATGCTTGATCATTGCTAGGGACGGTTGCTCAGTACAAGGATGGGGAGAATTGATTGAGAGTGATGGGCGAGTACATAATGTGTCCCCATACATAACGTACCTACCAAGAAAAGATGGAGGAGATCGATTAAAACAACCAAGCTTTAGTAATCTTTTTATTTTTCAAGGTAGCAAAATGTACCAACCCAAAATACCCCCCGAAAATGGCCCGTAAAGTTTCGGGATTTTCGAGAAACGGGCCTCTGGACTGCCCCTAACCTCACCTTATCTGGGGATCTATAGGGGAATTTGAATGATCATTTTAGCCTGCAGGTGGGGGAAATGAGGGAGGTTTGGTTTTCGGAAGCCTTGTACCCCGGGGAAAACAGGGGACTTCGTAAAAGAAATAGGTCAATTTCAAGTTGTCTTACATCATAAACAGAAAGACCGCTGTACAGAAGAATGCGGGCTCACCTTGTCCTCATTGAAAATGGCGAAGTGCGTTAGCTCAGGTATTGTAATGTAAATCCATTTCCGTCTTGCTATTCCTTATATTTGCTGCTTCAGATATAACAATGGAAGACAATTGATTAACATTAGACTTTTTTAAATAAACTCTTGAAATTGTAATTGATATCAACAGTTGCAATTTTCTTTAAAGAGTAAAGTACTGTTTTCTGGTCACTTGAGTTGGGTCATCTTATTAAGTTTATACTCTCAAGTTTACTGTGGTTTGATGCTGTTCAATATGATTGCGATCTGGGAGGGGGAATTTCTTATCTTTGATTGCTCTGTGTCCCCTTCAAGGAGGGGGAAATCAAGAACTTCAACAGGATCCTTTACTAGGTCCCCTCCCTTGCCGGGGGTTCCCCCCCCCCCCCCAGGGGATGGCCGATGATAGGTGCATAAAATTGAACGATTGAAGCAGTTGCATTCCATTGTTTGGTTTTCATTTGAGCTTGCATTCCTTTGGCATGATGCGGATCTTAATCAGTGATCCAAGATCACTCAGATCTTGTTGGATCAAAGGAGCCGATTAATGATAATAATAATAATAATAATAATAATAATCAATAATAATAATGATAATGATAGTGATGATAATGATAACAAATAGAGCATATTACATGGCCACGCGGAGATACAAAATTTCTCTTCGAGTGTTGAAAAATATTTCGCAAGTGAGCACAGCAAACAAGAATATTTTTCAACACGAGAGGAGAAATTTCGTATCCATGTAATATTCTATTTATTACATAAACACCAATGAAATACTAAATCATTTCAGGGAAGGCGTCGAAAGGCGCAATTTTCATATGTAACCATGGCAACAGCAATCCTTTTACATGTGAAAATAACATCTTATCTTCACATGTGAAGATATCATGTTTTCGCGCGAAAGTTCACTTGGCATTCCATTGGTTTTTATATAATAATTAACAATTATTCCATAAGCGCGCGTTGGATATGAGATGGTAAATAGCCAACAAGGCGCGTAGCGCCGAGTTGGCTTTAACCAGTCTCATATCCAACAAGCGCGAATGGAATAATTGTTTTATTAAATTCCTTCAACTCCAAAAATTTGGAAGTACGAAATACAAGCGGAAAAAGCGAGCAAATCAGAGCGAAATCGAAAAAAACTTGATGAGAACTGATGTGATGTTGTGTAATACCTTGTTGTCAGACAGACGCAGGCTCATCACAAAAACTTTTCTTGCCTTTTCACGTACTTCTAAACGTCGGAATTAATCCAAACTTTCCACAAAAAAAGTTTTTTTTGCCTTTTTTGGCTTTATTCAAAGAGAAATTTGGCATTCCGACGAAAACATTTTTAGTTTAGCAACGCTTAACGCAATCATTTACTATATAAGGTCAAACCAAGGCATATGAGCTGATAACCGAGATTGAGTGAACCAATCAGAGCACGCGAAATCCATTATCCGAGGTTGAGAATTTAATAATGGTCTTTATTCAACAAAAAAGAGCAACAGACGTGCTCAATTAACAGTATAACTACTTCAACTACAATATCGAAAAGACACCTATTAATAAAAACTGATTTGAAAGGTTCGGTATTAGTCTAGGTAAGATGTAATTATGAACCCTTTTACGCAGTTGTCTAGTCCGTTTAGGTGGTAAAAGTTCCCTTACAGCAGTTTCTGTGGTAGTAATTCTATGCCACAATTAAAATCTCTTCTTTTCAAAATATCAGTGATATAGTATTGCTTAATGCAATATCCTGACTTGAGAGCCCTAGCGAAAAATTTATCAATCCTACTGAAATACTTACTATAAAAGGCATTACCGCAAACTTTAATACCATAAATAAAAATAGATAAGATTAAACTTTGAAAAAGTAAATCTAAACTACTGATAGAATACATTGTACTTGTAATATCTACACACCCTAAAAATATATGACCTACTGCTGGCTTTACTCAGCAATTGTTCAAACTGTGTGTCCCAATTCATAGTGACCCCCAATAAAGTAAGCTTATCCTTGCGATCAATGATACCAAGAGGTTCTGGAGGGACCCTAGTACTCCTTCCTTTAAGCAACAGCTCCCATGTTTTCTTTAGATTAATCGTCATGCGATTCTTATCAGCCCTCCTAATGAAGGACTGAACATCTACACTTGAGTCATCCTCAGAACTACCACTAGCAGTAATAGGGACACTACGTGTAATATGATCTGCAAACTTGACTAACAAATTTCAGGGATTAATTATAACAGTCCTCATATCATTAATCAAGATGGAAAAGAGTATTGGCCGAAGGACAGTGCCTTGAGGGAACCCTCTATTAATA
>NC_090873.1:5770292-5790292 GCF_036669935.1 Montipora foliosa | reverse complement strand
TGATTGTGAAAAACGAGTAGGCTTGTTGGTCACTTCTTGTTAAGACCAATTGATTTAAAATCAAGGGCTGGAATTTTGCCATGTTAATTAGGGTCCTTGCATGCGATTATTGATGTGATTGTTGAATTCCCACGTGAGTAAAATTGATTCAGTTAATAATATAACAAAACGAACTCCACTGCCGCGCGTTAATAATCTGAGAACTGTAAGTACATGTCGCGAAAGACAATGGCATTCTGCGTGATGAAGAAGTCCAAGAAAAAATTAAAGACAATTATTAAAGAGATATAGAGAGAGGACGTGCAAGAAGCAGAAGGATGATGTTGTAAAGAAATGAGCCAGAGGACAGTCGAGTTGAATATTAACTCCTCGGTGATGTTCTCAAAGTCTACTAGACAGATGTTGATGATGAGACGATGATGACAGTCGAGCTGTGCAGTAGTTAGTTAACCCCTTTGAATTAGTTAACAACAAGTCAGCAATGACATGCGTGCAGTAATTTAGTTATCAACCCCTTTGAATGTAGTTAACACAAGTCAGCAATGCCACAGATGCAGTCACGGCTTTTTTTTTTGCGGACTATAATGTCAATCGATCTAAACTGTCGAAAAGTAAACAAGGGGATCAGACGTTTTCAGTTCCAAAAAAGCTTATTTGAGAGAATAACTTCAGGCTTTTCAAGTTATTAGAAAAAGTTTAATAGTGTTTGGCCACTTTTCAATGGATTAAATTAAGTAGTCTAATCTGTCAAACACCTAGAGATCCTCGTTTACAGTCAAACCAAGTGAAGCGTACCCCTTAAGATTGCATTAATGAAGTGATTATTTGAAACTTGAACCCGCTAGTCGTTTCAAGAATGCAATAATGAATTGATTATTCGAATATTGAACTCGCTCGCTCGATCCAAGAATACGGCTAAATTCGCTAACGGCTTCCGTTTTCGAAAAATCAATTCACTGTTGCGACTAGTAGGTTTCAAACCTACTAGTCTTTTCTAGAATGCAATACTGAATCGATTTTTCGGAAACGGAACCCGTTAGCCGTATTCTTGGATCGAACGAGCGAGTTCAATATTCGAATAATCAATTCATTATTGCATTCTTGAAACGACTAGCGGGTTCAAGTTTCAAATAATCAGTTCATTAATGCAATCTTGAGGGGTACGCTTCACTTGGTTTGACTGTAATATTAGCAGGTCTGCAGTCTTCTGTGCTGAATGCTCGCCCGTTGGACGGGCTATAAGCGCAAAGTGTAAAGGGTGCATTTGTTCAAGGGATACAGTAAAATTAGAAAGCCAAAAAATTGTTACAAGTATTTTTTTCCAAAAAATCCATGTCCCCATTCCACGAGTCCGCAGTTCATATATGATCCATTTCATATACCATTTCATCGTTGATTCATTCCTCACGGGAACATTGGAACTCACAAATGACCAGCTCCCAGCGTCAGTGGCTTCATAACTCAGTTGTTTAGAGCGTCGCACCGGTATCGCGCGAGGTCGCAGGTTCAAACCCCGTTGAAGTTCTGAAATTTTCAGGCTTCTTTACGCAATTGCAAAAATTGCGTTCACAACTGAGAGGATAATAGCTTCACTTGGTTATATGATTATTTCACACCTATTGCAAATGCCCCATTAGGCAATTCTGATCATAACGTTGTTGATTGGGCCCCTGTGCCTAGGTTCGTTAGAAGTACGAACACTAAGAGTGTTAGTAAGCGGCGCACGCGACGCTTCCCACGGTCTGCTTTGGATGAATTTGATAGTTGGTGTAGTGCGCATGTGTGGTTTAGCGACATGATTGACACTGCCTCTCCTTCTGTTCTCTTTCACCAGTGACCTGGTGTCTGCCGTTGATGTTGAAGTTAGTTGAAGTTGTCAAGATCCACTCCACCGACAAACCTTGTATGTAGCTTGCACTAAAAGATCTTATTACACAAAGGCAGAGGGATTTCCACAGCAGGGACCAGGTACTTTGGCGACATCTCAGAACTAAGGTCCGTGATCAGATGAGATCTCTAAGAGAAAGCAGTCATGCTATGCCAACAAAGTACGACACCTTAAAACTAGTGATTCTCGGAAGTGGTGGGATTGTGTCAAGCAACTGTCTGGCGACAAGTTTCCCAACATGCAGATCGTGAAAGACGGTATTTCAGTAGGTGGTGCCGACCTTGCTTGTTTACTCAATGACCATTTCCTCAGCGTTAGTGCTGACCTTCCCATCCTGGAGCTGCGACTTCCTCACAAATCGCCGCCAAAGAGTAACAGTAGATGGCTGTCGCTCTGACTAACTGGGTCCCATTTTGCTCCTTGTAATAATAAATGACCTGGAATTAGAGTCTCCTTTGGCGTCCTACTGGAAGTATGTTGATAATGTAACTGTCTGCGAGGTCCGGAAAGCGCACGAGTCGTAATCACTGCAGGCGGATCTTGACGAAATCAGTCGATGGGCAGAGCGTAACGATATGAAGCTCAAAGGCAAAAAGTGTAAAGAGATGACAGTTAGCTTCCTTCGCCACAGCCCAGAAAACCAGCCCCTCTGCATCAATGACCGTTTACTTGACAGTGTTTCGTCATTCAAGGTCCTCGGTGTCAATCTCAACAATCAGCTCAAGTGGATACCATGGTAAAGAAAGCCTCCGAGCGACTGTATATTCTGCGCGTACTTCGCCGTTGTGGGGTTCCTCCGGCTGATTTGAGGTTGATCTACTTCTCCCTTGTCAGGAGTACCCTAGAGTACGCTTGCGCAGTCCGGCACACCTCTCTGCCAATTTTCCTTTCGCAGAAAATCGAAATGGTACAGAAAAGAGGTTTGTTCATTATTCACCCGCAATTTGCATTATGATGATGCCCTGCTCACCTTACAATGTAGTCGCCTTGATGACCGAAGATCCAGCCTCTGCCTAAAAACTCTAAAGAAGATCGAAGAACCGGTCTCTCGCTTCCACCATTTGCTCCCTGTGTCACGCGGGAGCTCCACGGTCGGGATCTCCGCAACTCGAACAGGTTTTCACTACCGAAATGTAAGACTAATAGGTACAAGATGAGCTTCATTCCAGCTATATATTACAGTGAACGCTGAATTTCCTTAATAGTTTTTACTATAAAAAATTGTCAAGTACTTGTGAAGAATTTAAATTTCGTGGCTGGTATGACGCGGCGTTTCGTCTCGGCCAAGAGACTCATCAGATACTTTTCGAATTCCAGCAAACTCGTTGAGCATCGCGCTCAAAGTCCCGTTCGCGAAGTCAAGATGTTAGCAGTCTGGCCTTCTATCGCAGAAGGATTCCCAACCGCAAAGTTCACGAGTTATATGCAATAAAAAATTGTCAAGTACTTGTGAAGAATTTAAATTTCTTGGCTGGTATAGTTTTTACTATCCCTGTTATATTACTTCCGAGGTAAAAATCGATTTTAGGATTTTTGTAATTAGAATTTTAGTTACCAGAAAGTTCGATTTATTTCCTATTTTAAGTTTTTTTTGCTTATATTTATCTGTTTTTATGGCTTTTCAACATATTGTAATTCACCTATGGGTGCGAGAATATATTTTCAATAAACCAATTATTTATTTATTTTTAAACACTTCACAGCTATTCAATAATAATTCTAAATATGAGATCGCTCGTGTTGTCCTCCTAAAGTGATGCTCTGTTTGCGAGCGTCGAGTAAAAAGCGTTATATTAATTAATCCTTTGTCTCCAGCTAGCAGTGATTGATACAAACTTTCTCCTCGCAAGCTCAATACATTGTGAAGTACACTGCTGACGAGAATAAAGAAATTTATCACCAGTTGTTTTTGTCTAGATATATCATCAAATTCCCAAAACTGAAGTAAAAAGGAATGGATGGCAACCGGTAAGGAGAATTAACATTCAGATATTGGAAATGAAGGGTTGAAAGAATTACTGGAATTAGCTAATTGCCGTCCGTCCAAATTTTCAGCGAGCACGAAAAAAAAAACATTGGAATTGGGAACCTAATCACAGAACCTCAGCTATTAAGGTAAAATAGAGAATGAATGGTTCACTTTGTTAAGTTCGTTGCCGAGTTTTTATTTCTTTCTCAATATTTCATTAATAGAGAATTTAAGGAACGACGACGGCGACAGCAAGGAGACCCGGTTTGGGGGGGAAACCCCATATAAAAACAACGGCGGGTGCTCGGTGGGTACCAAGATCCTGTTTTGTGGGCGTGGCATGAAATTTGTTTCACCCCATTAAAGGTACCAAATTATGGGTTTTAATTAGACAAAATTAAAAATTAGTTAATTGCTAAAGCCTGGTTTTCACTAGTGACGTAAGCATAAGCACAAGGAACACACGCATGCGCATTTAGTTGTTGTTAATTAGGGTCTATTGTTCTATCAAAAAGCTCGAGTAAAAAACAAGCTACTGAGTTTGAGTGTGCTGCTTGTGCTTTATGCTTGCGTCGCTAGTGAAAACCAGGCTTAAATGCCTCATGTCATAATTCTCTCGGCTCAATACCCTAAAAGGTACCGCTAAAGCTCCCGCTGTGGACCTTTTGAGGCTGAACACCCTAAGAGGTACCAAAACCGCTTTTTTAACCCCTAGAAGGTACAACGAGCACCCCCGTCCTTTTTACATGGGAACCCCCCCCCCCCCCTCCCCCTCAGGCAACGAGAACGTCATCTCAAAAAATAAATTCGTGTTATTGTAATCATTTCGTGACTATTTCAGCTTTTTGAATATGACAAGGGTGTGGTACAACACTGGTCGGAAGAGCGCTTAATTTAGGGGAGAAAATGAAAGTTTGTCTTCAATGACTGACGTCCTTCATAAATCTCAAATTTGGCTATTTCACGTTGTTGTTTTGCAGACGACAGCAAAGAAATGGACAAAAGTGAAAAACGCACTTGGAGAGCGTGCAAAGCTATGGTTTTTGCCTACTAAATATGCAAATTTGTGTCGTTCTCGTTGCTTAAGTTCCATATTGTTTGTTTGGCGTCTGCAACCGTTAGACTCGTAGCGGCTCAACTTACTGGTCACACCCTTGGCTGACCTTTAGCATGTACAAAGACTGTTGTGGCTTCTGTAGTAAGTTCGTTCACTTCCACGTTGACCTTCATTGAGTAAAGACAAGAAAGGTTTTTAAGAGAGGTAAGTTCATCATAGCACTACGTAGCCTTTACTGTGCGGGACAGATATGTAAGTTCCTTTTCTTTGTTGTTTTTTTTTTTTTTAACTCCCAGCTGAAGTAGTCCTGTGATGAGTAATCATTTAGTATTGTTTTGATTTATTTCTATCGTTGCATGCCTCATATATTTCTGTTGAAATCAATGATTAAGGTACTTTAATCCACACTGAGTGCCTTCAATTGTTTTTCATTTAAGTCCGACTTCGTACTGTAGTTATTATACACGTAGTTTTGCTAGTGTTCCTATTACGTTGTATTGTTTGAATGTTCGTTTTTTGTGCGGAACAGTCAGCTTTTATTGAATTTGTTGTAACGGTTCTTGGGTTACGTCCCCAGGTTTCAATCTTTGATCTTTGTAAAGTACTTCTCAAATTCCGCGACGCGTCTCGTAGTCGCCGTAGCGACACACATAGCAGAGAACCGCACAAATATGTGCTAAAATGCATGCTGCACGTGCAGCAGATTCACTCACGTTGTCGTAGTCGTAGCCTCATTAGGGAGTTTTAGCAAAGACGAAACAATATGGAACTTAAGCAAAGACAACGGCTGTTTGCATGTTCGTTTTTTGTGCGGAACTCTCAGCTTTTATTGAATTTGTTGTAACGGTTCTTGGGTTACATCTCCAGGTTTCAATCTTTGATCTTCGTAAAGTACTTCTCAAATTCCGCGACGCGTCTCATGACTTGTCCTGGTAGTCGCCGTAGCGACACACATAGCAAAAAACCGCACAAATATGTGCTAAAATGCATGCTGCACGAGCAGCAATATTCACTCACGTTGTCGTAGTCCTTAGCACATTAGGAAGGTTTAGCAAAGACGAAACAATATGGAACTTAAGCAACGACAACAGCAACAAAAACGGAAACGTTAGTCCAAAATATAACTTAGCGCTATCGCAAGTATTTCGCGATTATTCCGTCTTGTTCACATTGTACGATATAGGCGGACTATCCTGTAACTGGGTGGGCACGAACAGTTTTAAAGTCTGAAAATGACTGTTTCATTGTTATATGCTCACGCTGTCGTCAAAACCTAAAATTTGGTGATTTCACGTTGTTGTTTTAAGGAGAACGGCAAAGAAATGCATGGAAATTCGTGTTGCACGTGCAGCACGAGCATTTTTCCTTTTTCAACCAATAATATTCTTGCTTTGTGGCGTTGCCGTAGCCGTACCCGTGGTCTTTGCTAAAACTCCCTATTGGTGTTAAGTGGGTTGTCGTGATACGATGATGTAGTGCATTAATTTGTATATGCTAGCATTTCTCAAATGATCTTTCTTTTTTGAGGTTAATTAATGGCATATAGGGCTGGAGGCTTTGCGCGTAAACTACGATGGCAGCGAAAGTGTTTGACTGATGTGAAGTGCATTGCCAATTGCAAATGTCATTGCATAAGAAGGCCTTTTTCTTCTGTCATTTAAAGATCACGAATCTTTAGTCCTGTGCAGTTTTAACCAAAAATTTCTCGCATATCAAAACTCACGCGCCGGCGACTCGGAAGTGAGTAGTACTCCGAGTTAGCCAATCAGCGCTCGCGGAGACCACTATTCACTTGTGTGGTATATACTAAAAAAAAACTATTTTATAACAGCGTTATTTCACTATTCACACAGCCTTAGATCATAGCAACGAATATGGTGAAGGTTTAAAGCAGAAAAGCTATATCGAGATGAAAAAACGGGAGGCAAGCCAGGGATTGATTTCGTTAAGTAGAGATGGCAAAAGGTGAGTTCATAAGTTTCCAATTTTTAGCTTGATAGAACAGTCTTCGGTGAAGTGTCGCCGGGAACAAATGTCGTGAATCCTTTAATTTCGCATAACGACATAAACGTACGGCGCTTGGTTTAAAAAACTCGCGCCAAAACACTCAACCAGTCAAAGGTAAACTGAAAACTAGTACTGATTGGTGATTTTCTTCCACGCTATTTCCCGCGCTCAGCACGGGTTCCATGAACTATCCCGCGTGTGTTAATTTTAGATCTCGGGCAGTCTTTTGTCAAGCCAGGCCTTAAAGAATTTTCGTTGAGTCAGCCCAAAGATTTTGATTTAGCCATTTCACCTTTCCGAGCCTATGCCACTACACTGGCATGGAGGGGGAAGTAGATCAGTGGAAAAGACGTTAATGTTCGACCTCGCCGTCGTCCATTCTTCCTGCCCCGACATAGTCAGTCTTCAGCTAAGCGCTAACGACTTAGTTACTCTTTCGCCATTGCGCAGTGGCTCAGCTATTGAAGACTTTGTTCATGTATTATATAAGTTGTTCTGTGTGTTCCAAACTATTCGTCGTGATTCAGCTGAGGCCTGTTAACGCGATATCTTAGGGTGGTGTTACAGTCCATCCCTTATGCCATTTTTGGGGGTCACAGAGGTTTTTTGGCGAGGAAAGAAAAATTTTTATGAGCCTGATGGCGTTCACTTATCAAATCTGAGGACCAGCCTCCGGGAGGGGGTAGGGACGGGGGCAATACTGCGTTCTCTGCTGCTTTTGTCAAAATTTCCCTCATCAAACGAAAACATCTCAAGCTCTTAAGGTCGCGTTCTTGGGAGAGTGATAACGAAACACACATAGTTCTTTGCCAGTTCTTTCATTGTGCCATTGGCCGAGCTTTGGATTTTGATCTATTTATGTGATTCTTGTTTTGTGTCACTCAATCCTTTATTACTGACACCTGTTGCGAGTGTTTTGGGAGCGGCTCTTTTTGACTCATCTACAAAGCTGTTTGATTGTTGAGTGTTGAACAAATCTACTTAACTTTGGCTGCACACGATTTATTTTACTGGTTCGGGCCTCGTTTGAGCAAGGCGGTTATCGCATCAGTGCACAATCCTTTCCGCACGCTCATTTTTGGGTGTCAATTGCACTCGGTGATCCGTCTTACTCGCTGGCTCGTTATTCCCTTGGCGCTTTTCATAAAGAAAATTCCCTCTTCTCTGTCTCTAGCAGCGCCAGGCAGTTTCATAGCGCTGTCCCTTCGTGGTTTCTGTTTAACTTTGTTGCGTTCCTAATCTGTAAAGTTTCATTCAAAAGCTATGACACACAAGAGGCATTCACATTAGGAGGATTCCAGCACGCGAAGGACTTCAAAGTCTTAATATTTTTAATAAAAAACGCCCACAAATTATGGATAAATCTTCTCTACTTTATCTTGTAAAAACAAAAAAAAACTGATGCGTACAGTTACTTATATTTGAAGAGAATATTATAATTAACAATTATTCCACGAGCGCGCGTTGCATGCCAATCAAAGAAGCGCGAATGGAATAACTGTTTTATTAAATTCTCATTTAATTCTGAACGCTTTCTGTTACGTGCTGGAATAACCAAACCGCGAACAAGGCATAAGTGAAAACGAGCTCCCGAGTACGATATAAGGCACGCAAAAAAAGTGTGACAACGAGCAATTACCCTTTTTCACTATTATTTAATTAGTTTTACACTGTTACATTTACTTAGGTTAAAGATTAAGTTAGGCAGTTCATAAGGCACGCTTACTGTTTTTCATGGCCATTCAGGAATTGATCTTGATCTTGATTAATACAAGTTCCACCGATTGTAGAGAACAATTCTTGACTTTCTTGATTCACTGGATTCTTTCCACTCACTGGATTTTCTGTGTAGACAAACTCTTACGGACTTCATAATGAACTGTGAACTCTTTGTATTCTTCCTGTTTTGACTATCGTCCCTTTGTGCTCTCCGGATATAGCAAGGTCGAAGGTTTAATATAGCTTCACCATAGTTATCGCAGTTGAATATAGCTTCTTCACAGTATCGCATCCATCCCTAGGTTCAATCACAGTCAGCCACAAGGGTAAGCCCTCTGGCAAGAGAGTTTTTTCTATTACTTACAAGCCTGCTTTTTATAGTTTTTCTCCAAGCATCTAGAAAGTTCTGTTGATATTTGTACTATATTAATCATTACAAGGTCTACCATTTGTGGAAACTACTGAGTTACATCAAAGAAATTTCTGGAATATTACAGATTGTAAGATAATTCTAGAAATGTCTGGAATTGCGTGACAGTTAAACTAAAAGTAATTCTGATCCTCATAACTTTGGACACTTGGAAATTAAAGCCAATCAGTTTCCAGCTTGGCAACAAACACTTGCCGCAATCAGTTTCCATATTAGGTCATGCAGTATATGAGCTGATACCCGAGATTGAATGAACCAATCAGAAAGATAGAAACGCAATATCCGACCTCGAAAATTGAATAATAGCTCATATACCATGATGACTAAGGCAATCAAAACTTTAAAATTGCATTATAGAATGATATAGTTTCTAATGATGTAAATTAAAAGATAAATAAGAAAAGGTTTCCAAAGACCTTCGAAAAACCTATAGGTACAATACTTATCAACGAGTTCCTTTAAATAGTTAAATTATGGTTCTTTTCACATCTGTGAAAATTCAAATAGAACAGGCAGGGTACTGAACTTCGCATTGTGAGACAAAATGGCCACGATTCGTATGGCTGGCACGATCATCATCACTATCTTCCGAGAATAGAAGAAGATAAATCCAAATCTTCGCTTCATAAAGCGATTAGAACTTTCGTCTTCACATACCACCACGCTGTTGCCATTCTGTTCAATTACGCACTATAATTACTTTAAACAACCCCCTTAAGGTTGTTTGAAGTAATTATAATGCGGTCATAATCAGGGACTGTAATTAGTTGATGTTAACCCATTACATATTTAGTTTGATTATAATTTGATCATAATGGAGGCCTAATTTGAACACGGCTTAAGTCCTTACTAGTAAAACAGTCAGTATTGGTTTAATTAGTACTGGTTCTATGTTTAAATTTCTATGATTTTGAAACAGAATACTTATAAATCTATAAAAAAAATCAAACACTTAATTCACTAAGCGGAAACATGCTTTTCCCGCCTGATCTGAACAGATTAACATGCATGGCTCCATTCAGGTGCATTGGATCTAGCAATCCACAGCTGAATGCAACTGTATCTGTACAAACAAGGGAATATGAGGTGAGTGAGCGAATCCATCTGCTCCATGATAATCACTTTGAATTTATTTTTACATTGTGTGCATATTGCCACTATTTTATCCGTTGTTGGCATAAAAACGCGGTCCGATTTCAGACTAACTGACAAAAAGGTGTGGGCCTTGAACTATAACCATGCACTATGACACAGAACTAATAATGGATTTTAAATACTTGTAATCCGAATAGGGCCTAAGATGAGGGATTCGCTTACTTGCCCCTCGTTTTCTCCAGGCATAAATACAAACAATTATACTCCAATAACACTGATTCCTCTTCTTCACCTCAAGATAAGTGCTTTAGGAACAATCCTTAAATATGGCAACAAGGCCTTTGCGCGTTATTACAAATATCACGCAATTCTCTTGCTACTATCATGAGAAGGATCCTTGGCCCCAGACCTTGGCAACTGAATTCTATGTTTTCTCATCTGTCCACGCAGTTGAGACAAACATCGCTGAACCATCACAACGTTAGAATGTTCAGGCCCAAAGCAGTTTAAATAGATGGACAACGCACGATCAAAATGCTTGACCAAGCTCACCTTGGTCACAAAGTATATCACCCAAACTCTTAAAAGTCCTTGCGACATTGACATCCTGAGAACCAAGCCTTTCTTGGTAAATAGCAAGAGCCCGCTCATAATACTCTTTTGCTTCACCCAGCTCACCTTGGTGACGAAGTACATCACCCAAACTGTTAAACGTCCATGCGACATTGACATGGTGAGAACCAAGCCTTTTTTGGTAAATGGCAAGAGCCCGCGCATGATACTCTTTTGCTTGACTCAGCTCACCTTGGTCACGAAGTACACAACCCAAACTGTTAAAAATCGATGCGACATTGACATGCTGAGAACCAAGCCTTTCTTGGAAAATAGCAAGAGCCCGCTCATGATACTCTTTTGCTTCATCCAGCTCACCTTGGTCACGAAGTACATTACCCAAATTGTTAAAAGTTGATGCGACGTTGACATTCTGAGAACCAAGCCTTTCTTGGTAAATAGTAAGAGCCCGCTGATGATACTCTTTTGCTTGATCCAGCTCACCTTGGCGATGAAGTACATTACCCAAACTGGTCAAAGTACATGCGATATTGGCATGCTGAGAACCAAGCCTTTTTTGGTAAATAGCAAGAGCCCGCTCATGATACTCTTTTGCTTGACCCAGCTCACCTTGGTCACGAAGTACATAACCCAAACCGTTAAAGGTTGATGCGACATTGACATGCTGAGAACCAAGCCTTTCTTGTAAAATAGCAAGAGCCCGCTCATGATACTCTTTTGCTTCATCCAGCTCACCTTGGTCACGAAGTACATCACCCAAACTGTTAAAGGTTGATGCGACATTGACATGCTGAGAACCAAGCCTTTCTTGTAAAATAGCAAGAGCCCGCTCATAATACTCTTTTGCTTCATCCAGCTCACCTTGGTCACGAAGTACATCACCCAAACTGTTAAAGGTTGATGCGACATTGACATGCTGAGAACCAAGGCTTTCTTGGTAAATAGCAAGAGCCCGCTCATGATACTCTTTTGCTTGATCCAGCTCACCTTGGCGATGAAGTACATTACCCAAACTGTTAAAATTCCATGCGACATTGACATGCTGAGAACCAAGCCTTTCTTGTAAAATAGCAAGAGCCCGCTCATAATACTCTTTTGCTTCATCCAGCTCACCTTGGTGACGAAGTACATCACCCAAACTGTTAAAAGTTGATGCGACATTGACATGCTGAGAACCAAGCCTTTCTTGGAAAATAGCAAGAGCCCGCTCATGATACTCTTTTGCTTCATCCAGCTCACCTTGGTCACGAAGTACATTACCCAAATTGTTAAAAGTTGATGCGACGTTGACATTCTGAGAACCAAGCCTTTCTTGGTAAATAGTAAGAGCCCGCTGATGATACTCTTTTGCTTGATCCAGCTCACCTTGGCGATGAAGTACATTACCCAAACTGTTCAAAGTCCTTGCGATATTGGCATGCTCAGAACCAAGCCTTTCTTGTAAAATAGCAAGAGCCCGCTGATGATACTCTTTTGCTTGATCCAGCTCACCTTGGTGATAAAGTACATTACCCAAACTGGTCAAATTTAAAGTATATGCTACATCGACATGCTGAGAACCAAGCCTTTCTTGGTAAATAGTAAGAGCCCGCTGATGATACTCTTTTGCTTGATCCAGCTCACCTTGGTGATAAAGTACATTACCCAAACTGGTCAAAGTCCTTGCTACATCGACATGCTGAGAACCAAGCCTTTCTTGGTAAATAGCAAGAGCCCGCTCATGATACTCTTTTGCTTGACCCAGCTCACCTTGGTCACGAAGTACATAACCCAAACTGTTAAAAATCGATGCGACATGGACATGCTGAGAACCAAGCCTTTCTTGGAAAATAGCAAGAGCCCGCTCATAATACTCTTTTGCTTCATCCAGCTCACCTTGGCGATGAAGTACATTACCCAAACTGGTCAAAGTATATGCGATATTGGCATGCTGAGAACCAAGCCTTTTTTGGTAAATAGCAAGAGCCCGCTGATGATACTCTTTTGCTTGATCCAGCTCACCTTGGCGATTAAGTACATTACCCAAACTGTTCAAAGTATATGCGATATTGACATGCTGAGAACCAAGCCTTTCTTGGGAAATAGTAAGAGCCCGCTGATGATACTCTTTTGCTTGATCCAGCTCACCTTGGTGATAAAGTACATTACCCAAACTGGTCAAAGTCCTTGCTACCTCGACATGCTGAGAACCAAGCCTTGTTTGGTAAATATCAAGAGCCCGCTGATGATACCCTTTTGCTTGATCCAGCTCACCTTGCCGGTGAAGTACTTGACCCAAACTGGTCAAAGTCCATGCGACATTGACATGCTGAGAACCAAGCCTTTCTTGGTAAATAGCAACGGCCAACTGAAAATGTTCCTTCGCTTGTTCCAAGTCTCTTTGCTGATAAAGTACACTACCCAAAAAGTCCAAACAAGTTGAAACATCGACACTCTGAGAACCAGGGTTTTTACGGCAGATACCAAGATGACGCTGATAATACTCTTCAGCTTGACTCATGTCACCCGACTCATCATTGCCTTGTGTGGAATCTCCTTCAAAAACATCATCACAATGAATAATATTCAGAGCCACGATACCAAAGGTTTTGGCTATATTATACTCACAATGAAAACAACAAATTTGGCCTAACGTAAGAAAATAACGTGGGAAATATTTCACCCTTATTTTATTACCTTCCTTAACCTCAGATATGTGTTCTTCAATTTCGGTTATCAGGCATTTTAAATGTGGTACTAAGTGAGAGATTTTAGTGACAGACTCTTCATGACCCGTCAGTCCGTTATCAACTGCATACTGATAAAATGACGTAACAACCCCATGAAGAACTTCAAAATGTACAATTTCCAAATAATTTTCAGCAATTTTCTTTTCGATAGCATCTCGCACAACCTGATGAACGCGAACGAAGACGTTGCTTTCGTCTTTTTGAATTAAGATCAGTGAGCTTTCTTGAATCCTCAAACTAATAATATCTGCATCAGCAAGTTCGCTTCCTGCGCTTCCATCGTTTTTCTTCTCCTTATTCACAACGTAGTTGATCAAAAGTTCCAGGTTTAATGGTTGCTGAGTACAGAGAGAAATGAAATTGAAAGCGTGATTTAAAACTGTGTCAGTTGACATCACCCTGTCCACGGCCAGTGAAATAGCCATGGTCATGGAGTTTGGATAGCTTGGATTGCTTTCGACAAGAAAGGCCTCAGTTTTTGCACGCTGACCGTTGGAAAGCTTCTGTAGATACTCTTTCCAGCCGAAGAAAGATGATGTCTTTTCTCGCACAAGTCGGACAAACGTGGCGGCGCTTGCTAAGGCAAGGGGTTGATAATCTAATGCCTGAGCAACTTCTTTTCCGGCGTCATTGGCAGCGATGCCCGAGAGGGAGGCTAATAAAGTAAGAGCGTCAGATAGCATCATACCCTCGCTCACTGATATGTGATCAATGGAACACATCTCTGAAGGTATAGCAGTTGTGTCTTGACAAGTTATTAACACCTGACCCTTACACCAGCTCGAGTTCCCCGTTTGTGGCAAATGATGACTTATTTCATTCAATCTCACAACATTGTCCACTATCAACAGCCAAGAAGGGTAAAGCTCCACTTTGATGCTAATTAAGGACTTAATGTTTGCGATTTTCTTGTTTGAATCCATATCTTTATCCTTCATAATGTCCGATAAGGCATTTTCCGGACACCTTAAATATCGAGCAAAAGAGCAGTATGATTCGAAGAGAGAATCGAGGTTCTGCGCATCTAGAGTCATTACAAATGTCTTTGTGCTTGCGTCGCTTTCTTCTTCGTCAAACCACTTCTCCGCGACGAGAGCAGCTAACTGAGATTTGCCGCTTCCCGGATTTCCTGAGATATACAGGTAACTTAAACAGTTCTCGTTGGCTTCCTTTAGTCGCTTTAGCTTCTGATCCATTTCCAACACCTCAAGATTTCGTCTGGCAACGTGATGCGATGGCTTGGGAGGAAGAACGCGAAATGAAGGAGATCCACGCTGTAACTGCTCCTCTAGGACCTTTCGACGCTTTTCTGTTTCTTTAAGATTGTCAGCTTTTTCTTTGAGTTCCCGTTCTTTCTCTTTAAGTTCATCTTTCAAATTATTAACTTGTTGGAGTACTTTGAGTTGTTCCTCAGTGTATTCCGGACCAGTCGCCATGATCAATCCTTGTCGAAAATAAATTTGCAAAGTTAATTTGCTGTATGAAATCTCTTTGATAATTTTTTTAAAGTTTCCTTGATAACAGTAAGGTGTACAAAAGCCAAAAGCACTAAAAGTTGCGTCATAACTCTTTTCAAAGCGAGTCAAAGTGGAGATATTTTGTTTAAGAAGTGATTTCAATTGTGCTTACATAAGTGTCATTGTCTGAGAAATTGTTCCAGGGGCCAAAAGTTGTGGTAAACCGATTTGACTGAAACTTGGCACAGAAGTTGGGTATAATGAGATATTTCAAAAGCCACTTTGGCTCACTTCTCTGAGTTTTAGTTTTGGAGTTACAGGGGGGGTCTCATTTTTTGCCCTTTGAGCACCAAAAATTCAGCCTTCCAGCGGGCATTTTGAAAGTGTGAATAGACCCCACTGGTAAATTGTGCTGCCAAGTGAATTTGACCATTAACTCTAGTATAATAGAGCTTTCAGTTCATGCATGTAACTTTGTCCTCAAGGTATTACACAGAGAGGAGCCTGGGGCTAGAGTTTGGCCAAAATTGATGCTAAAATTATAACCCAAAATAGCCATTTTTCAAAATTTCACTATATTCACCTGCCTTCTTGCAAAACTTCCAAACCTATACCACTCTTTACTTTGGTCACCCAGTTATCAAAATCAGTTGAGAAAAATTTGGCTTATTATGGTTTATTGAATTTTTGGAACAAACACTTCATGCCCCTGCTTTTATCAAAGTATTAATAAATAATCGAAATAGCCACAGGTGATGGTGACACATGGCACGGTTTCTTTAGATGAAATATACATGCACACATGTATTTTTCCGCGCAGTGAATCACAGACAGAAAATCACTGGAGCATGGAAATAAGGCGAGATGTTTTATAAGGCACAGTATTTAATTTAAGCAAAAACTAATTGGAACAAATATGTTAAGATGGGCTGAATTTTTTTGCACTTTCATAAAGCACTTTTCTGCCACGATGATTATACGTTGATCTGTCTACTAAATTCACCTCACTTATGAACTTTTCTTCTTTTACATTAAACAGTGTTTAAAATCTAAAGAGAAGCTGTTGTTATATAATCACAGTGTTCTCCCCAGGATTTTGGGAAGGCCAGGGGGCATTCTGTCGGAAGCTGAATCTACCATACAAAATTAAGACTTACAAAAATAGCAAAAGCGAATTGTCATGCTGTCTAGGAAAACACAAAACTTAAAAACATGGAACATCCACCCAAACAGCACATCCTTGCCTTACTCTTTGGGCCCTTTGATTGTGTTTTCTGCACAACTTGCACAACATACCACTACCACTATTTAGTATTATCATCTTCGTTAGTCTTAAGGAGCCAAGGGAAGTCCTTCAGCCACGTTGGATCAAACCCTGATTTTCGGTGTTTGGAATCTGTGGATGTTGACGGACCTTGTGTTGTTTCCCGAGGGTGGACTTCTTCATCCAAATTACTTACACTCTTATATCTCTTTTCCAGGGTGAAAAAAGAACTTAATTTGCTTTGACTAGCTTTTCGTTTCTGTTCAGAGGATCCTGAGTTTGTCGAAGCCGCCATTTTTTGACAACCTTCCACGCACGTGGGAATTGAGTTTAGTATTCCATGTAATATCCGTAAAGTGCCCTTGAATTTACGGCAAACTGAAAGACGGCTGCCGTTCAATGAAACGAGCGGATGACAAGTTTCATCACCTTTCATGGAAGGGTAAATGAGCTGAAACCTTATCAATTGCGAGAAAACACAATGAGAAAACACTAGACAATGCTTCAGTATCTTTATTGAGTGTTTTTCTTTTTTTAACTATGGACAGGATCCCAGTTTTAGATGTTAAACTACGTAAGGTCACTTGTTTTAAGCCAGGCGGCAACGATTTTTCAACGAATCAAGCCAGGCGGCCCGCCTGGCCTGAAATACCTGGGGAGAACACTGAATCAACAAATGTCAATAGAATTTTCATGAAAGTGATTGTGACTTGACCAGGGAAGGGTACATCTTTATAATTTGAGCAAAATAAAAATTGGCATCTAGATGGTTTCCACAGTGACATCATGAAATTACAAAATGAAAATCGCGAGGTCTCCTGTATTTTTATCTACACAAGGGTTGAAGATGAACTGGAAATAAATCTCTTTTTTCCATTTCTGTAACTTCTTTCATTTTGGAAATACAGCATTTTGAATTTCCGAATTGTCACCTTGCATGACACTACATGATACAAAGCTGGTTGAAAAGCATGTCTCTTCCTATGATTCTCAGAAGTTTGAACGTTTCAAGTACATTACGAGATTTTTTCATACACATGGGTTTTACCTCATGAGCGAAAGTAAGCGCTTTCGTGGAAAAGTGAACTCCAGGCGTTTTCCTTGACTACCGCCTGCCACATTGGTGGACCAGCCATTGTGTGAAACGCTTTGGCAAATTAATAACTCAGAAACGATGTCCGCACAGATCTGCGAGAGGAGGTTTATATATTTGTCTTTACAATGTTCATTTCAAGGTGTTGGCTTCTTTTATTGAATGGTTTCGAATTTATTTTCTGTTGCTTGACAATGAAAACAATCTATTGTAAACATGCACTGCCCAATGCTGTTTTTTGTTGCTTTGGTTTTACCATTCTTAGACTATTCTTATGTTTTTGCTTTCTTTTTTGTCATTCTAGGCGAACAAAAATACATTTGTACAAATCCTGAAGTCTTTCAGCTTTTGTTTGTGCATATGCAGTAACGTTAACTTTTTAGTTATTGAAGTCGCAATAAGGGATGTAAATAGAGTCCTTGAGAATTTGCTTTAAAACTGGTCATAAAATCTTATCAGTCCGATGAAAACACAAACAACATGCATTTGTGAAACAGTACCCTTTTTGATTCCACACAACAATGTAGTGTTATTTAATTTAAACAATGTAAATTAGTTTTCAGGAAACACCTTGCATGAAACTTATCATAACATAGTTCCACAAGACCCCGGTCAGCCTGTCCAGTCAGACTAATCGTTTGCCAGTCAAAACCTCAAATTTACCGGTCAAATGTCCAATGACCAGCGCTTATTTGCAGGCTTGCTGCTGGGAGGTCGATTGACATGTATACTGAAAAACGGCGAATGAGCCTGAGGCCTCCTTCCTAACTTTGGGCAGCGTTTTCAAGCCAAATGCCCCACAGTTCTCCCCTTAGGCTTGACATTCACAGGTGCATAGTGGTAAGAAAGACTTCTCTAATCAGAATTTGTAAATAGGGGTCGTCACAAAGCTCTTGAGAACCCCTCACATGATTGTTTGCAACCACAAGATACAAAGAAAAAGAACAATGGACCCTGGCCCTTAAACAATAGTCTAAAGAGCTTCGTGCCATATACATGCAGGGAGATTAGAGGTTTTAGAGGGATTTGTGTTGACAGGTAAATAGACATGAAAAAAGGCTTATTAATGAAAGTGCTGTCATGCGATGACAATGACATTGTTTGAGCAATTTTGTTGCCCTTTGAGCCCTTTGAGCCTGTTGGACATTGCCAGCTGTAAATGTAGATACAGTGTACTCTTTGCTTCTTTGCTTGATTTCCTTGACTATCAGGCACCTCCCATTCCCTGATAGGCATGAACTGAAGAAAAAGACTTAAATTAATGTTAATTCTCTTTACCTGAGGTTGGATTTGAGTCTGTACTGTCAGTTGCACGTCCATTGCGTGAGGTGCTTGTCTCACCTTTTAAAACTGCAAATTAACAATCATTAATGAAAAATAAATTGCTTTTAAAAAGGGCTTTAGACAAATTCAGAAAATCTTGAGCAAACTATTTTAGACAATTTAATATTTTTACTTAGGACTTGAGAATTGCATCATGAGGACACTGAAATTTTGTTTAATTTTATTGTTGTTTTTAGGTGCCTATGCATTACCATGCATTACTATGCATTATGGTCTCTCGATCAGAGTCTTGAAAAAAAGTGATTGCGTGGTTCCAGAAGACATCCATACCCACCAAAGGCGGGACATTGGAAATTCTAAGGGGAGGGAGGGTGTCATTAGTCAAAATTTATCAAGGATAGTATGAAGTAAAACTGGAATTTTCTCAGAGGTATGAAGTTCAAACAAAAAAACCCTCTGTGGGAGGGATATGGGAATAACATTGCCCCAGCAGCTAAATCTTTGCAGTTCTGGTTATTCAAAGAATGACTTTTGGATTTGCCATGCCAAATTGCCATGATTCTCCAGATGATTTTGATGTTAATCCTACAAATGTGATTAAACAATGGATTCTCATTTGTGAGATGACATGAGACCATAACTTCCAAAGACCAACATAATCAACTTGGAGTTGTGGACACTTGTTGTTGACAGCACAAACCCCGCTTTTCTACCAGAACCAAAAATATCTGAAATATTTTCGCTAAAAACAGCAGAAAAATTACCTAAGACATCTCCCGTTGTTCCAAGTTGAGCTTTCCCAAACAGAACATTTTTATTTTGGAGAATTAAGCCTAAAATTATACTGGTATATTTAACAATTATTCCACAAGAACGGGTTGGATGTGAAATGGTAAATAGCCAACGAGGTGTGTAGCGCCGAGTTAGCTATAACCAATCTCATATCCAACAAGTGCGGATGGCATAATTGTTTTATTAAATTTTATTAAAGTTCCTGTATTTCTTCGTGAGAGAGCTCACAATATCAACTTTTTTCTGCCATTTTGTTCAGAGAAAATTCAGATTATGGTTTTTTAGCTTGTACACCATGATGGCTAAGCCAATGAAAAGTCTTGAATTGCATTATCCAATGATCCAGTTTTTAATAAATATATACATGTATATTTATCAAGGAAACTTTAATAGGCCTGGGCCCGGTTGTCAGGACCCGGTCGGGTCAGGTCATACAATATAAATTGGGTATCAAATTTTTGGTCAGGTCATAAATAGGGTAGGGAAAATCGCAGATTTTGGTCATAAATAGGGTAGGGGTTTTGGGAAGTGGGCTGCACACCCCTACCCAATTTTTCTGGGAGTACCCCCCTTCCCCCCCGGGATTTAAACAATGTAAATTAGTTTTCAGGAAACACCTTGCGTGAAACTTATCATAGCATAG
>NC_090873.1:5740292-5765292 GCF_036669935.1 Montipora foliosa | reverse complement strand
GTATGCCTCGCTCGACCAACGCCCCAAGGTTTTGATCAGGTGATCCGGAACACCACGTGCCGCTGCAGTGGTCGCCGCCCCAATCCGGAAACTATGGCCGGAGTAGGCGCCGGAGTACCCAGCCCCATGTAGGGTAGACTGCAAAAAGGATGATAGCTGCTGCCGGGTAAGAGGACGACCATCACTAAACAAGAACAGGGGCCCTGGAGCAGACCCACGCAGAGACAAGTACGTGCCCAACGCTGTTATGGGGCACACAGAGCCCGAGCCACGCCCCAAGTAGATATCACAACCCGCACGGAAGGGGTCTGTCTTGGAACACTTGATACGGACTTTGAAACAAGAGGGATTCACCAAGGAGTCCGCTTGCAGGTCGCTAACAGTCATATGGGTGTGAGGATCAAAGGCCGAGTTGACCGTGAATTCGCCCGCACGCAAAAACCCAAAAAATGCCAAGCAGCACGCAGCCCACAACATCACATGGTCTCTAGTAGGCAGGTCCAAAGAGCACTGAATGACCTTCAGATGATCAACGGTGATAGGTAGGCGCCTGGGTGACACTGGACCTTGAACTCGCTTAATACCCCTTAGCAGACGCTGCAAACGAAGACAGTTGACTAGCGGGTCGGGAAGGCCATGGTCAATGTGAAGGGAGCGCACTGCTGATAGATAGACCTTGATGGAGGAATGGTTCAGGTTGTCGGCCAGGAAGGAAGCAAAGCGCATGAGAGTCTCCTCAGTGGCTGGGGGGATGGAGCCATCCTGGTTTGCACGACCATCCTGGCGGCAAAAGTCTGTAAAGCGACGTTGGGCGGATCGGTACACTCGTCGGGTGGAAGGTGCAAGACCTTGGGTAAGTAAGAACCGACACTTCTGAGTCAAGGCATCTGAAGCGCTGCCAGAAGGGAAGCAGGAATAGGAGACGGGGTTGGGTCGGCCTGTGGCTCCAGGCGTCTGAACCGCTGAAATTGGAATCGAGAGAGTGCATCAGCAACTGGATTAGCTTTGCCTCGAACAGATGAAGCTGTAAATGAGAAGGAATGATGGATGGCCAGCATAGTCAAATAACGCAGCAACACCATTAGGTTTTTGTCCCGCGAGGTGCCAGACTTAACTACGGCCACCACAGACTCGTTGTCACAAAAGAACTCGACCCGCCGAGATACCCACTGACAGCCCCACAGATAGGCTGCCACTACAATTGGGAAGAGCTCCTTGTACGCTATAGATGAGGAACTTTGTGCAGCTGACCAGGCACCAGCAAACCAGTGGGATTTAAAAATAGCTCCATAGCCCAAAGAGCCCGCTGCATCCGATGAGACCTGGAAGTCCGGGAGAGGTGCCCATGTGGGCATGCAGAAAAAACTGAGGCCATCCCAAGTTTGGAACAGTTCCCGCAACCAGGTTAAATCCCGCCGAAATTCCTGGTTAAGCCTAATGGGGTGATCATCACGGCGAAAGGCACAAAGCAAGTCGATCATCCGACGAAGGAATGTCCTACCCTGTGGGGCGACCTTGCAGGCGTGATGGAGATGGCCAATCAGGGATTCCAGCTCGCGACGTTTACCAAAACGTTTTTCCGACCACTCTTCTAACAGTGAAACAATCCTATCTCTCTTGTCAGTCGGAAGGTGAGCCTGAAGGTTCTCGGAGTCAAGTTCAATCCCAAGGATTGTAAGACGAGTCGCGGGTCCCTCCAACTTATCTGGATTAAGGGGAAGGCCAAGTTTTGAACACAGACGAACGCAGGTTTGAAGGTTGTTGTGGCACACAGGGGACGCCGGTGGGCCCAAAGTGAGGAAATCGTCCAAGTAATGACGGAGAAATGTAACCTCATAATTGTGAACCAGGATCCATTCAACCAGGTCTGCAATGGCGGTGAAAATAAATGGTGCTGAACGCAGCCCAAAAGGGAGCACCAAATCCACAAAATATTGCCCACGCCACTTCATGCCAAGAAGGGGGCGATCGTCTGGGTGGATAGCCACATTCCGATATGCACTGGCCACGTCGAACTTGGCCATTAACGTCCCTCGACCCAGAGACATTATGCCATCAATGAAAGCATCCACTGAAACATACTGAACTGTAAACGGGGGCTTAGGGATGCCGTCATTGACGCTTTGCACCTCTGGGGATGATAGGTCTAAAATGAGACGCCACTTCCCAGGCTGATTAGTTTTGGGGATCACCCCGAAACGACTTATTTGCAATGACGGAAGCGGGGGCACTGGAAAAGGACCTGCCACCCTGCCAGAAGAGACTTCAGCTTGCAAGTAGGAGTCAATCACTGATGGGTGCTCAGCAGAGCTACGCATGTTTGAAGATGCAGATTTGAGGGACACCAAGGATGGGTCAAAGCCTATCCGAAATCCATCCCGTATGCCAGAAGTCACAAATGCCACAGCTGACTTGTTGGGATGGTGGCATAATTCGGCTTGAAATTGATCCAACTGTAATGGTGTGACCTGAGACACCGGAGATAACGGGGCAAAAGAGACAACTGGAACGCTGGGCTTAACTGGAACAGAAACGGGAACTGAGACTGGAACTGAAACTGGAACAGGACAAAACAACTTTGCCAACTGAGGCAATCCATTCGGCTGGCGAGGCAACGCAATCACATCATTCAAACTATGTACAAACACAACACTGGGCGAACCTCGCCCCTCAGTACTGTCCCCTGCTCCCTCCAGGGGAGGGGGAGCGGGAACGGGAACGAAATCCAGCTGAGCGGGGAAAGGGGCAGTTAGCCTTGGTATGCTCTCCCTCGCAATTGCTGCAGTTGTGGCGGAACTTGCACTTCCCAAATAGCCACCGGCATTTCCCTTCATTCCAGGAATGGCAGAATGGTGTGCGTCGGTGGGAGTCTGGGCTGTCTGAGGAAGACTGAGGAAACCCGGAAAGGGAAGACGGCCTTGGTTGCAGTGAGGACGATGCTGGCAAACGCAAATGAAAACTATACAGATCCAAATTCATTTTGGACCAATCCGTAAGGCCCGAGGCAGCGGCATCCCTTCTGAAGGCCAGATCGTATTCAAGCCAAGCCAGACCTGGATATTGGCGGGCTGTTTGAATAATGAGCAGCTTATATCTGGTCAAGTCTAACCAACGCAGGGGGTGAGAGGCACACAGGACCAGCTGGAAAATCGTGAAGGCCTCAGTCCAAGTAAGAATATCCTTGATTTCAACCTGCCTGCGTTTTACGTTGGACACCAGGAGTTTACCCTCCAGGAAGGTCTGTGGTTCCTGATCCCCAGCTCGGAGATTGACTGTAAGTAGATCCGCCAACTCCACGAACTGGCCCTCTATGATCTTCTTGGCCAATTTTGCCGGGACTGGTGCATGACCAGGACCAACAATGAAAGCCTTCTCAGACGTAGGCACTGATCCAGAGTTACCAAAACTTGGCAGGCTGCCGGATACACTGGGACTCGCAAATGGAGAGGTAATGGGGGCCATGAAGCGGGCCGAGCTTGAGTCAGTGATGGCCGACACAGGAGAAAAGGTAGGAATGAAGGCCGGCAAAGTAAACGTACCTGATGACGCCCCAATAGACGAGACATTGACATCACAAGAAACAGCAGTCGATCCAGAGGAGCTAGATGGAGTGACGCCAACAGAAGTGCCAAGGACGGAAGGGGGTAGTGGCGAGGGGGCGCTCCCTTGAATTGAAGAGATGGTAGTCGGAAGGGTGCTTCCAAGCGCGCGAACAACAGCCTCGGCGATGGAATCGACGGCCAAAGGCGCCACGGGGCCAGGGGGAGCCGTAGAAACCACCATCGGCGCGGGGGACAAGAGAGGTATGTCCTCCGAACGAAGTCCAACGGACAAGCTATTGTTGGTTGAACGAGGTGGGTTCGGCATGATGTATGATCGAACACCAACCAGTGACGAGCGAGTTAGAGGCGACCACGAAAAAGAAGTGAAAAAACGAACCAACAAACACGACAGAGAGCGAGAAAAAACCGCGGGCGATGAAGGACGAAATCCTTTGGCCACGCTAACGGATCGGCGAGCACACTACGGTCCAGGGACGAAAGAGCGACGAGTGAAGGAAAGACAAACCAATAAACACGACAGCCGCCGAAGAAAAAAAAAAAAAAAAACCCTGGTCGATGACTGACGAAATCCTTAGAGTTTGTTCCTTTGTTGACCACAACTGGGAACCGCTACACTAAGCCCGCCAAAATAAACGTATCGGAGCACACGATGGTCCGAAGCACGAAAGAGCGATGAGCAAGTAAAGACAAACCAACAGACACGACAGAGGGTGAGGAAACCACGGTCGATGACGGAAGAAATCCTTGTGTTTTCTCTATTGTTGTTTTTCTTTTGTTGACCACAACTGGGAACCGCTACACTAAGCCCGCCAAAGAAACGCCACGCTATCTGAGCGACGAGCCGACTATCGGAACTGGTACAAGAGAAGGTAAGACGAACCACAACACGGCGGTGAAGACGAGATGGAGACGGTCGAAGATCGAAGAACTTCTATTTCAACCTGGACAGCGACCGAGATAGCCAACGAAGCGAGAAGAAGAACGCCGAGAACCACTAGACTCCTAAACCGACTCACAACGCCACGCCAACAAACACGCTGCAAGCACATTGGACAACGCATGCACTACGCAGGAATACCGCTGAACCATGTCAGCCCCAGGGCTCCCCCAACCTAAAGAGTGCTGCAAACGCTACAAAAACGCATAACAACGCTAACAAACGCCTACAAAACGCTACTGACCGGACTAGCTCCCGGTCGTGAACCATGTAACTATAACAAACGCTACAGAACGCACCAAAACGCTGAACAACGCTACCAGACGGCCAAGACACTAACAACCGCCTGCAAAACACTACTGACCAGACTAGCTCCTAGTCGTTAACTATGTTAAATTTTATTTAACAATATTAAATGTCAATAGAATTTTCAGGAAAGTGATTGTGACTTGACCAGGGAAGGGTACATCTTTATAATTTGAGCAAAATAAAAATTGGCATCTAGATGGTTTCCACAGTGACATCATGAAATTACGAAATGAAAATCGCAAGGTCTCCTGTATTTTTATCTACACAAGGGTTGAAGATGAACTGGAAATAAATCTCTTTTTTCCATTTCTGTAACATCTTTCATTTTGGAAATACAGCATTTTGAATTTCTGAATTGTCACCTTGTGTGACACTACATGATACAGAGCTGGTTGAAAAGCATGTCTCTTCCTATGATTCTCAGAAGTTTGAACGTTTCAAGTACATTACGACATTTTTTCATACACATGGATTTTATCTCATGAGCGAAAGTAAGCGCTTTCGTGGAAAAGTGAACTCGAGGCGTTTTTGTTGACTACCGGCTGCCACATTGGTGGACCAGCCAATTTGTGTGAAACGCTTTGGCAAATTAATAACTCAGAAATGATGTCCGCACAGATCTGTGAGAGGAGGTTTAATATATATTTGTCTTTACAATGTTCATTTCAAGGTGTTGGCTTCTTTTATTGAATGGTTTCGAATTTATTTTCTGTTGCTTGACAATGAAAACCACCTAAACACGTACTGCCCAATGCCGTTTTTTTGTTGCTTTGGTTTTACCATTCTTAGACTATTCTTATGTTTTTGCTTTCTTTTTTGTCATTCTAGGCGAACAGAAATACATTTGTACAAATCCTGAAATCTTTCAGCTTTTGTTTGTGCATACAGTATGCAGTAACGTTAACTTTTTAGTTATTGAAGTCGCAGTGAGGGATGTAAATAGAGTCCCTGAGAATTTGCTTTAAAACTGGTCATAAAATCTTATCAGTCCGATGAAAACACAAACAACATGCATTTGTGAAACAGTACCCTATTTGATTTCACAGAACAATGTAGTGTTATTTAATTCAAACAATGTAAATTAGTTTTCAGGAAACACCTTGCGTGAAACTTATCATAACATAGTTCCACAAGACCCCGGTCAGCCTGTCCAGTCAGACTAATCGTTTGCCAGTCAAAACCTCAAATTTACCGGACAAATGTCCGATGACCAGCACTTGTTTGCAGGCTTGCTGCTGGGAGGTCCACTTATACTAAAAAACGGCAAATGAGCCTGAGGCCTCCTTCCTACATGTAACTTTGGGCAGCGTTTTCAAGCCAAATGCCCCACAGTTCTCCCCTTAGGTTTGACATTCACAGGTGCGTAGTGGTAAGAAAGACTTCTCTAATCAGAATTTGTAAATAGGGATAGTCACAAAGCTCTTGAGAACCCCTCACATGATTGTTTGCAACCACAAGATACAAACAAAAAGAACAATGGACCCTAGCCCTTAAACAATAGAGCTTCGTGCCATATACATGCAGGGAGATTAGAGGTTGTAGAGGGATTTGTGCTGACTGGTAAATACATTTAGACATGAAAAAAGAAGTACTAATGAAAATGTTGTCATGCGATGACAATGACATTGTTTGAGCAATTTTGTTGCCCTTTGAGCCCTTTGAGCCTGTTGGGCATTGCCAGCTGTAAATGTAGATACTGTTTGCTTCTTTGCTTGATTTCCTTGACTATCAGGCACCTCCCATTCCCTGATAGGCATGAACTGAAGAAAAAGACTTAAATTAATGTTAATTCTCTTTACCTGAGGTTGGATTTGAGTCTGTACTGTCAGTTACACGTCCATCGCGTGAGGTGCTTGTCTTACCTTTTAAAACAGCAAATTAACAATCATTGAAGAAAAGTGAATTCCTTTTAAAAAGGGCTGTACAAAAATTCAGAAAATCTTCAGCAAACTATTTTTTAGATACGTTAATATTTTCACTTAGGACTTGAGAATTGCATCATGATGACACGAAAATGTTGTTTTAATTAATTTTATTGTTGTTTTTCGGTACCTATGCATCAACAAACCTTTGGTTATAAGTCTCTTGATCAGAGTCTTAAAAAAAGTGATTTTGTGTGGTTCCAGAAGATATCCATACCCACCAAAGGAGGGACATTGGAAATTCTAAGGGGAGGTGGGAGGGGGGTGTCAATAGCCAAAATTTATAAAGGAAAGTATAAAGTAAAATTGGAATTTCCTGAGGGGTAAGGGGGGTTCAAAGGAATAACATTGCCCCAGCAGCTAAATCTTTGCAGTTTTGGTTATTCAAAGAATGACTTCTGGATTTGCCATGCCAAATTACCACGATTCTCCAGCTGATTTTTGTTAATCCTAAAAGTGTGATTGAGACCATGAGACCATAACTTCCAAAGACCAACATAATCAACTTGGAGCTGAGGACACTTGTTGTTGACAGCAAAAACCCTGCTTTTATACCAGAACCAAAAATATCTGAAATATTTTTTGCTGAAAACGGCAGAAAAATTATATAATACATCTCCCGCTGTTCCAAGTTTAGCTTTCCCAAACAGAACACTTTTATTTTGGAGAATAAAGCCTCAATACCACTATATTTAACAATTATTCCACAAGGCACAATTATTACACATTCCACAATTATTCCACAAGGCTGGAAATCCAGTCTTGTTAATTCTACAGGGCTGGATTTCCAGCCTTGTTAATTCTACAGGGCTGGATTTCCAGCCTTGTTAATTCAAAAATATAATTTGTTATTAGCTGGTAGCCTGTGAATCATCCGCGGATGATCCGATGTACGTCCCGTTCCTGAATGTTAAATGCCGGGGAACCCCGTGGCTAATCAATCACCTCACCGATTGCTCTGTTTCCAGCAGGGTTGTCGTGATGGTGCAGTGGTTTAAATAGCACTGTGACCCGACTAGTAACCAGGGGGACGTGGGTTCAATTCCCACTCACGGAAATATGTTTTTCATTCAATGGATCTGCTAGTAGTTTGCTGTTGCTACATGTATCTGTACACTCAAATCACTAGCAAAGCGTTCTGTATCTTTCGGATCCTACTAGCTTGGGACTACATCGTTGGATTTCCAGCCTTGTTAATTCAAAAAAAAAAAAATATGTATGTATGTATGTATGTATGTATGTATGTATGTATGTATGTATGTATGTATGTATGTATGTATGTATGTATGTATGTATGTATGTATGTATGTATGTATGTATGTATGTATGTATGTATGTATGTATGTATGTATGTATGTATGTATGTATGTATGTATGTATGTATGTATGTATGTATGTATGTATGTATGTATGTACGTACGTACGTAAAGTAGGCTTGCATTTGCTGTACTAAGAGTGCTCTATACCATGCGGTAGGGCAATTATAAATGAATGAATGAATAATCAGGATACGATCATACTTTTGCCTCTGGTTTTCATACAGGCCTGTTTCGGTAATCATCAACGAATAAAATCACTCTTGGTTACACACTGACGAGTGCAGGACAAACTAAACGTCCTGTACGAAACAGGCCTGTATGAAAACCAGAGGCAAAAGTATGATCGTGTCCTGATTATTCATTCATTCATTCATTCATATATATATATATATATTTATATATATATATATATATCTATATATATATATATATATATATATATATGTATGTATGTATGTATCAAGGAAACTTAGGCCTGATAAGCTACATTATTACTATACAACACATTGTGACAATGTCCAAATATGGTCATAGCACGCTCAATATTCGTGGTGCGGACCGTGGTGCGTACTATACGTAATTTAGTGTGTCGCAATAAACGTAGAAAATTGTGCTTTGTCATCAATGTGTTGAATAACAAAACAATTATCCTGCTCAATCTTGCGGAGTATCGCCTGATTTTAGTTATTTAGTTAAGTATCAGGCGATATTCCGAGCGATTTCGCAGGATAATGGTTAAATAGCTAATTCAATAATTTCTGTGTGCGTGCTGTAAGTTCGCAGACTTCTTAAGGGTCCTTAACACTGTTAAAGTATAATTCCTTATTTTAAGACCTCTAGTCTCGAAGTAAGAATCATACCCTGGTTACAAGACAATGAGAACTAGTTTTAAGCCTACATAATTCTAAGGCAAACTGATATCTCAAAATAAGGTCTGGGATGACCTTATTTTAAGAAAGTGAAAGCTACTTTTAAGAGCACCAGTCATTGACTGCAAAAGAACCCCAAAGTGAATATATTCATGCTACATTCAAGTCCAGTACAACAATACACAAGACAGTGAAACATTCACATTTTTAATGAGTTCGGTTTTCGAAAACTTTGTTCACAACCATCAATACCACAAAATGCGAAATAACCGCCATCATCGCTGTGACTGGTGTTTATGTGACTTAACAAAAGGTGCAAGTACAAAGCAGAAAAGAAACAGAGTGCACAAATTCACGCCATAAAAGTTGCTTTCAACGTCGTCGGGGTCGAAGTTTCTGATCTTTCCAGCTGTCAAAGCTGTCAAGCGAATTCATTGGCCGAGGAACAAAAGCGCTGCTCGCAAGTAGTCCTGGGTACTTTGTCTGCGTGAGGTTCTGGCGGGAACTCGAGTGAGATTGTATGACGTGTTGTTTATTTGCGACAAAAACTGCTTTTTTTCAAGCTGCTAAAGTCGCTAAACGTTTCTGGTGAGTAGTTGCATGTTCTTTTTTTCATTGTAGTCATTAATTTAGTGTGGGCAGCTCGGTTTTTATCGTGTAATTTCAAGTCGAAGTGCAATTTTAAAGCCCGGGAAGTCGGCTGACCGATGATTTCCGTTTGCCAAAACGTATTAAACAAGCTTTTGAAACCTCTAAATTATAACTACAGCCCAGTGCATTAACTTTTCCCTGCTTTTTTCAGATGCTAAGGTAACTGATAGAATTGTTGCCGTCTATGGATACACACAATCTTTTAGTTCTGAAATACGGCCACGCTGGTTACCCGCGTGCCTAGGTGACGTTCTTTCCCGTCGCAGTTTATGTACTTAGGTTCTCTGTTTATTTCCTTTATTTACGTTTAGTTGCCGACAGTATTTGCGAACTTAATTCATGTGAAACTGCAATGACTTTTGACAGTAAATGTTAAACTTTTTGAAGCCTACATAAATAGCTGTTCATAGTTGGGCCCCAGGGGAGGGGTGAGTGGAAGAAAGCGATTTCACAACGAAAGATAAACTGCAACCACCTTTCATTGGTTGACTGTCTACTAGTTTGGTATTTGTCATGAACTACATTAATGCCAGAGGATTGGAAGATTTATTGGCTATGTTATCGTTTTCTAATTAGTCAAGTACAGGAAAGCAAATCTAAAATGGGTGTTTAAAGTAAGGAAAAAATGTGATCTACATAAATTAACAGATGAAAAAAATTTTTGTGTTTTATGGGGCTAAAGGATGCTGTAGATAGGGTTTGGGGGGTACAGACATTAACTGAAAAATGACTGAGGGAGGGGCTTCTGTTCCTCAACCCCATCATGGTGAAAAAAAAAAGCGAAAAGTAAATAAATAATAGGAAAAGAGGGGTGAAGTGTTTTGTTTGACATACATGTAATGCAAGCTCTATGAAAGTGATCTTGATAATTCTAGGCCATTTCACACATATTGATACTGTACACTTGTCACTTGATTTTAGGAAATTCCTGTGTCATGGATGAGGATCTAGAAGTAACAAATATATTTTACAAAGATAACTTGCATTTATTTAGTAAAAAATCTCTTGCTGATTTCCTTCTTCTCGGCCAGTCAGTGTGAAGTTCTAGAAGGTAATATTTTGTTTTGAATGTTATGTTGAAGTCCACACCTACAACCACTTGTTGTTGTATCCAATTAGCTTTCTTTTCTTTTTGTTTGCCAATGTTGAATAATTTTTGGCAACTCAAATGTTTCTCTTGTGTTTTATCCAAAATATTTAACCCTCAGAATACTCTACTCTCTTGTACAGGAAGAATTATAGCAATTCAACATTGATTTATTTCATTAATGGGCCATAGTGTTGTTTCATGATTAATGGGTATCTACAGAAGTCTCTTTTTATTTCGAAAGACAACAATGTTGATGGCAAGATGTTTCTAAAACTTACAAGACCAGATCTAAAGGAACTGTTCCCAGAGGACTTCCCAACTCGGAAACACTTATGGGATTTTATCATCAGTGCAGTGAGTTTGTTTGTGATGATATCCGGTCATCAATTTCATTGTTTTCCAGTCATCATTTTCATTGTTTTCCAGTGAGCTAAGCAGACGTTAGTTACATGAAAATTTGCAGCATACCTGAACCAGTACTGTATGATTTGGTGACTTGCCTATTTAATAGACCTTTTTGCATTCCAATAAACAAGGGTGCTGAGTCGAGGTCAGGGTGGGCAAAAATACAGCAAATGTATGAAAATGTCCACCCCAACCTCGCTCTGGTACTATTGTTCAAACACACTGAAGTGGAATGTAGGAAAGGTCTATTACATTGTAAAGTTATTATTTGAGTGGTTGTCTGTTTTTCCTTTGGACCTGAGAGGGGAGACACATAACAAATGATCAACAACTTGTTAGCTGAGTCTGTCTATGCCCTTTTTCTAATAATGATTTCCTTTTCAGAAGTCTTCAAGCAATCAAGGCAAGGATGATGTTTTAGACACTGATGAGGTAAAGCTAGTGAAAAACTTTTGTTGCAAGTTTCTAGCAATAAGGATAAAGCCAATGCCTATTTTCAATTTTGATAGACATGTGCATTCAGTTAAGTACCAATAACATACTTACATTTGAAAATGGAGTCTTATATAAATATAGCTCTAATAGCACGATCTTCATTAATTTTGAATTGATTGTGCGGGTAGTCTACATGAGCCATTATATCAATATCGTTGAAAATAAAATTAACCATAATGGATGAAATAATTATTGCTGTGCTTTAAATTTATGTTTGGTTTTAAATGTTTCAAACCAGTTCGGATATAATATTTATAATTTGTCACATACAGTGTCATGTGAAACAAAGGGAATTAAAATCAAGCGGATTTGAAACCTTTTATTAATAAACCAAAATTAAATTCAAACGACAGCATAAACATTTGAACACATTACTCATCCAAAGGTACAAGTATTACCCAGAGTTAATAACATGTATTTAATAAAATCAAACTTTCTATAGCTGTTAATGCTGAATAATCACACATCGAATAATGATCAAAGTGTTGGCACAATTTACTCACACATAAAGCTTTATTTTCACTTAGTAATGAGAGTTTCATCTTTTTTTCCAGGACGGTCAAAAAATGGAACACTTTTTACATTCAGATGTGCCATCAAACTTCCCTTACCTAGTACTGGCTGAGAATGGTGAAAGCAGTGGAGAAAATACTCAGATTTTTATTGTTTTAGAAAAGGATGTGCTCTGTGAATGTCAGCCAATCCTTGATTACTCTATGTTTGCATCACCTTTGGTTTCATATTTGGCTGTCTACTATGCCTTCAACTTGGAATATGGGGATAACTGGAAAAACATTTTCAAGTTCCTGGAAGAGCATGTTTTGGGCATTACTCCAAAGAGAAAGAGTTATCAATTAAAACAAATTGAGAACAAGCTCTTAAGAAAACTAAAGGCATGCAGCAACACAGATTAAAGACAAACAACATTTATTGAGTTGTTGTTGACAAAAGCTGGAAACCCTGGACAAGTTTAACCAGCCAGCAGTTTTGTTGTAACATTCTACCTGGATAAATAATAGTGTTTTAATTATTATACATTTATTGTGCCTATGAAGGTGTATTATTGAAATTTGCATTTAATTTGTGAATTTAATTAGAAATCAGCACTTTGTGTCCTTATTTCAAGTAAAGTTTCTCTTTTTATTGTACCCTAGAATAAGGTCGAAATTTCTTGTTTTAAGCTTGTTTTTGGGTCTTTTCTTTTTTTCAAATTAGCACTTGTATCCTTATTTCAAGTTGAGCTTCTCTTGTTATTGTACCTTAAAATAAGAAATAAATTACCAGTTTCAAGAAATGTTATTCTTGTTTTCAGATTTTTAGTAGCCTTGTTTTAAGGTCGTGAGATTCTTGTCTCAGGACCTTAAAACAAGATTTTTTTATCTTGTTTTAAGGAATTATACTTTAACAGTGTAAATAACCCTAACCCAGGTCTTACCTTTCTTTTCAGACTTCCGCTTTCCCATTATACGTTCTAAACCTTTCATCATTTCCGAGGTTTGTTTATTATCCCGAAAGTAGTGTACCTTGACAATTCGAAATTAACGAAAATATCCAGTCGCATTTTGCGATAAGATACGAAAATTTAGTCGCAATTTCGCAAATTTTAGTCGCAAAATCGCCGGGCTGCATTGTGTTGTCAGCGGTTTAGCAGAAAAATATGAGCCCGCAGTACTTGTGTGTAAAGAAACTGCTGAAAGTGGCGAATGATCGAAGGAATGGAGCTGTGCACGTAACATCGCAGCTAAATTACTATACAATTACGCTACCTTCAGAGAAAATTCAAAGCGAGAAACAAAATAATTTTGTCATTTATTTATTTGTTTATTTTAGCAAAAGTAGCAGCAAAGTGGCAACTGCTAACCCTTTTGTTTCGAAAGAACGAAGATGACAACAAGTCGCAAATTTGCGACTTCTCCAGATATTTTAGTCGCAAAGGGAAAAACTTAGTCGCAAATGCGACCGTATTGGTCGCAATTTCGAGCCCTGTGTGATATATCAATCAAAATCAACCTTTTCAGCCATCAAGCGTAGCTTAGAGGAGCGTAGAGGAAAGTTAGAGGATGTTGCTGTAACTTGTGAGGGACTGGGCACAAAGTGCGTGGCTACTAAGTTCTAGTTAGTGCATAGAAGGTGGAAGCGGCTCGGACGCTCGGACGGTTGATTTGAAGGTAATTCCTTTTTGGTTAATTAGCTCAGGTATCCGTCTAATTAAGGTCGATCCGTAAGATTGTGGAATGTAACAGAATCTGTAACAGATTTTCTTTTCACTTGGTTTTCTTGTACTCACATTCTTCGCAACTGGGGCCCGTTTCTCGAAAGTCCCTATAGCCATTTGTGAACCTGTCAACTGCTTGTTTTGGAATGCCGATCTCTGAACATGTTTTCAAGGTAGCTAAAAGCAAACTGGGTCGGTACATTTCGCTGACCCCCAGTCCATGGACTACCACGATGGACTACCGAAATGGACTACCTAAATGGACTGCTAAATGGACTACCGAAACGGACTACCGAAATGGACTGCTAAATGGACTACCGAAATGGACTACCTAAATGGACTGCTAAATGGACTACCGAAATGGACTACCTAAATGGACTGCTAAATGGACTACCGAAATGGACTACCCTAAATTACCTACCTTGAAAAATAAAAAGATTACTAAAGCTTGGTTGTTTTGATCGATCTCCTCCATCTTTTCTTGGTAAGTACGTTATGTATGGGGACACGTTATGTACCGATAGTCGCCCATCACTCTCTATCAATTCTCCCCATCCTTGTACTGAGCAGTGCAACCGTCCCTAGCACTGAAAAACTGTCGCTAACATTCATCAACTGTCCCTAGCACTGATCATTTGTCCCTAGCACTGATCAACTATCCTTAACACTGATCATCTGTCCCTTGTACTGATCAACCGTCCCTAGCATCCCTGATCATCTGTCCCTATAAATAGTCATTTACCACTCTGTTACTGCAATTGACGGACATTTCCCTGGTCAGTATAAAAATACAGACTGCAGACTAAATGTGCCCTACTGCAGACTGGGTATTAAATTGTTTTTCTATGGCTGCATCCCTCTGCTCCCTGTATACATACTCATCTCTCCAAGAAAATCCTGCCTATGGGTCTGCTTTATTAGGGGGGAGAGCCCTAACTACACAACGGTTACTCTGGACGACTTCAATCCATCGTTTCTTGGGCTGCCTTACTTCCGTTTGTTCCATTTTAGGTCTTTTTTTTTCTAATGAAGTTTGCTGAAACATTTTGCAATCACTAACAGATTTGGGAAGTCACAGGACCTGGAAACAAAACCCTAAAAACTCACACAGATTACAGATAACCCTAATGAAATTAAAGGAATGGTTAGGATACATTCGGATTCAAATTCTCTTGTAAGCATGGGTTGTGTTAAAATTCATGTTATTAACAAAGCTGTGATGTCATTATGGAATCTTTGTGATATCATAGGTTTGTCAGTAAAATGAATTCAAGAAATGCAGTACTACAGATTTTGTATGTGAATGCAATCCAGCTGTTGGCTTTAGTATCATCAGAGAAAGATGTAAGCTGTGTGAGTTTTTAGGGTGACAGTCACGTGACTTTCCAAATATGGTAACAATGACTGGTGAAAGTTAATGGCACCAGCATGGCAACAAATGGCCACAGTCTAAACCAAGGATAGGAAAGAAGTTATAACCAGTACTTTTAAGGGACAGATGATCAGTGCCAGGCCGACAGATGATCAGTGCTGGGACAAATGATCGGTGCTAGTGAAAGTTGATCAGTGCTTAAGGGACAGTCAATCACTAGTAAGGACAAGGAAAGGTTACGTTTATACAAACGTTGGCCGTGTAGCACTTGGGTTCAATTCCCACCCTGGTCAGAGTTTTTCTCTGTCCTTGTGTGGGCCCAGTTCCATCAGTAGGGCTAACGCTCACATGGTTTACATGGGATAGAAATCTAGCACTTCACATTACACTACACTCACTTCAGTTAACTACGAAACTAGTGAGGACAGTCGATCATTGCCAGCGACAGATGCATGATCTGAGGCTGAGTGTTAAGGACAGTCAATCACTAGTAGGGAAAAAACAACATTGCTAGGGACAGTCAATCATTGCTAGGGACAATCTATCACTAGTAGGGACAAAAGATCATTGCTAGGGATAATTGATCATTCCTAGGGTCATGCTTGATCATTGCTAGGGACGGTTGCTCAGTACAAGGATGGGGAGAATTGATTGAGAGTGATGGGCGAGTACATAATGTGTCCCCATACATAACGTACCTACCAAGAAAAGATGGAGGAGATCGATCAAAACAACCAAGCTTTAGTAATCTTTTTATTTTTCAAGGTAGCGAAATCTACCGACCCAAAATACCCCCTCAAAATGGCCCGTAAAGTTTCGGGATTTTCGAGAAACGGGCCTCTGGACTGCCCCTAACCTCACCTTATCTGGGGATTTATAGGGAGATTTGAACGATCATTTTAGCCTGCAGGTGGGGGAAATGAGGGAGGTTTGGTTTTCGGAAGCCTTGTACCCCGGGGAAAACAGGGGACTTCGTAAAAGAAATAGGTCAATTTCAAGTTGTCTTACATCATAAACAGAAAGACCGCTGTACAGAAGAATGCGGGCTCACCTTGTCCTCGTTGAAAATGGCGAAGTGCGTTAGCTCAGGTATTGTAATGTAAATCCATTTCCGTCTTGCTATTCCTTATATTTGCTGCTTCAGATATAACAATGGAAGACAATTGATTAACATTAGACTTTTTTAAATAAACTCTTGAAATTGTAATTGATATCAACAGTTGCAATTTTCTTTAAAGAGGAAAGTACTGTTTTCTGGTCACTTGAGTTGGGTCATCTTATTAAGTTTATACTCTCAAGTTTACTGTGGTTTGATGCTGTTCAATATGATTGCGATCTGGGAGGGGGAATTTCTTATCTTTGATTGCTCTGTGTCCCCTTCAAGGAGGGGGAAATCAAGAACTTCGACAGGATCCTTTACTAGGTCCCCTCCCTTGCCCGGGGGTCCCCCCCCCCCCCCCCAGGGGATGGCCGATGATAGGTGCATAAAATTGAACGATTGAAGCAGTTGCATTCCATTGTTTGGTTTTCATTTGAGCTTGCATTCCTTTGGCATGATGCGGATCTTAATCAGTGATCCAAGATCACTCAGATCTTGTTGGATCAAAGGAGCCGATTAATGATAATAATAATAATAATAATAATCAATAATAATAATGATAATGATAGTGATGATAGTGATAACAAATAGAGCATGTTACATGGCCACGCGGAGATACAAAATTTCTCTTCGAGTGTTGAAAAATATTTCGCAAGTGAGCACAGCAAACGAGAATATTTTTCAACACGAGAGGAGAAATTTCGTATCCATGTAATATTCTATTTATTACATAAACACCAATGAAATACTAAATCATTTCAGGGAAGGCGTCGAAACGTACTTCTAAACGTCGGAATTGATCCAAACTTTCCACAAAAAAAGTTTTTTTTGTCCTTTTTGGCTTTATTCAAAGAGAAATTTGGCATTCCGACGAAAACATTTTTAGTTTAGCAATGCTTAACGCAATCATTTGCCATATAAGGTCAAACCAAGGCATATGAGCTGATAACCGAGATTGAGTGAACCAATCAGAGCACGCGAAATGCATTATCCGAGGTTGAGAATTTAATAATGGTCTTTATTCAACAAAAAAGAGCAACAGACATGCTCAATTAACAGTATAACTACTTCAACTACAATATCGAAAAGACACCTATTAATAAAAACTGATTTGAAAGGTTCGGTATTAGTCTAGGTAAGATGTAATTATGAACCCTTTTACGCAGTTGTCTAGTCCGTTTAGGTGGTAAAAGTTCCCTTAGAGCAGTTTCTGTGGTAGTAATTCTATGCCACAATTAAAATCTCTTCTTTTCAAAATATCAGTGATATAGTATTGCTTAATGCAATATCCTGACTTGAGAGCCCTAGCGAAAAATTTATCAATCCTACTAAAATACTTACTATAAAAGGCATTACCGCAAACTTTAATACCATAAATAAAAATAGATAAGATTAAACTTTGAAAAAGTAAATCTAAACTACTGATAGAATACATTGTACTTGTAATATCTACACACCCTAAGAATATATGACCTACTGCTGGCTTTACTCAGCAATTATTCAAACTGTGTGTCCCAATTCATAGTGACCCCCAATAAAGTAAGCTTATCCTTGCGATCAATGATACCAAGAGGTTCTGGAGGGACCCTAGTACTCCTTCCTTTAAGCAACAGCTCCCATGTTTTCTTTAGATTAATCGTCATGCGATTCTTATCAGCCCTCCTAATGAAGGACTGAACATCTACACTTGAGTCATCCTCAGAACTACCACTAGCAGTAATAGGGACACTAATATGATCTGCAAACTTGACTAACAAATTTCAGGGATTAATTATAACAGTCCTCATATCATTAATCAAGATGGAAAAGAGTATTGGCCCAAGGACAGTGCCTTGAGGGACCCCTCTACAAATGGATAAGTAACCGGTATGAATGCTATCAACTACAACCCTTTGTTTTCTGTCTCTTAGAAAGCTAATAAGCCAATTGATAACATATGGATTTATACTGACTTGTGTTAATTTAGCACGAAGAATACTATTCGACAGAGTCAAATGCTTTGCTGAAATCAAAGGGAAAAAACCTAATAAAATAATAGCGTAGCTCCTACTCTACTATAAAAACTACACGTAACCCATAATCCCTCGATTCGCTCTGACGAAGGGCTAACGCTCGAAACGTCAGCTTTTAGAATCTCTGTACGGTGGCCAATTTACATTATCAACTCCGTTGATAAAACCAAATTTTTGTATACTACTTCCCCACCGACGCAGCACCACAGTTTCTATAGAAACTACCCCTTCATTAATAAAATCAGGGTTTTTTTCCCTTTGATTTCAGCAAAGCATTAATTTTGATTCTATGTCGCATAGTATTCTTCATGCTAAATTAACACAAGTTAAGATAAATCCTTCTGTTATCAATTGGCTGATTAGCTTTCTAAGAGACTGAAAACGAAGCGTTGTAGTTGATGGCATTCATACTGGTTACTTATCTATTAATAGAGGGGTACCTCAAGGTTTCCATCTTGAATCGTTGTTCTGATTGGACATCTCGGCTCCTTTGATTTCCTTGGCCCCTTTTATTCAATCCCGATCATCCCAAAGGAACGCACCCTGTATAAATCGAAGAGGCAAACAAAAAGATTATCGACCAAATCCATTCGGTCTAAAACCGGCCGGTTTAGGGCACGAGAGTGTAAGCTACAAACTCGTCAATAATTATAACCGAGAAGTGGGACGTCGAAAAAGTTGCCATGGGTTTTAATTGGCTGTCAGTGTCGGAGAAAAGGTTATTGTGAGAAAGAAAAGGAGAGATCGGAGGCCAGCTCCCGAGCGGAGGGTGGGGGTACTCCAGTCATTATAGAAGAGGTGTGTGCCACCAGGGTAACTTAACCCTGACCCTATCTAAGGGAAATAAGCTTTAAAATTGACACCCAGGCCCAAGAACGCAAAATTCTATGAACAAGCCGGTCATATTCCTTTTCTGCGCATGATCATTACTCGAGTGTACAATCTTAAGGGTAAACCTAGTTTTGTAACGGAAAGTTGAAGTCTTTTAGGTATAAAAAAGAGACCTATCTAAGGACAGCGCACCTCGCAAACTGTGCTCTCTTTAGCTTGCGTGGCCCGCGTACAACTGAAACGGAGAGATCTGGAAGATCGATCGCGCTTCATGCTCTCTGCACACTTCGCGGCTTCTCTCTCTCCCGTTTGTACGCCGGCCACATATCTATGTAGCTGAAATATCGAAGTTCTTCCCCTGGACCAGCTCCAATATAAAGGTTCTAGGCAAAAGAAGACGTGGTCAGCTCGGCCTTACGTGAGAGTTCGATTGTGTTTGAGTGCCGAGCACAATCGAGCCAGATGATTGGGTTCGATCAAGTTCGACTAGATTAAGGACGGTGCCTACTAATTCAAAGATATTTTTGCCCCGGTTTATGATTATGCAGGAAATGTAGATCTTGACAAGTGTTATTGAAATCCAACAAGAAAATTGGACGTAACCACGCATTTTTCTAAGATAATTCATGAATAATATTTGTAAAAAGCTTTAAATACAAAACGATGTATGGCGTTCTTTCTCAAATAGAAGCTTAATTATCTCTCAAAAATGCATGGTTACCCCCAGTTTTCTTTTTGGATACCAAGAGTACTTACTAAGATCTGCTTTCTCCGGATAGTATTAAACCGTGCAAAAATATCCCTGCATTAGTAAGCTTCATATCTAGAGATGCGCAGAACGTATGCGCAATAAAAATAGTAGGCACCGTCCTTAATCGAACTTTTGATTTGGTTAAGTCAAGTATATATTGCACTGCGCCATTCAAATGAACGAGTATTTCATAAAAATTTACCGACCTTGCTTTATCTGTATATATCTGTCAATTATGAGTCATGGATCGGAGGTAGACGTCGTGGGTAACAATATTGTCGGTATTATGTAATACTAGCCTTCGTGAAGAATAAAATATTGCCGCTCAATCAACAATTCGGCGACGTGAAACAACGACCGGCAATTCGTCTGGGTTCGCAAGCTAACAATCCCAGACAAAACTGTTGAGAAAATTAAGAAAACGTGATTGCCCATTTCTCTTTTTGGAATAGATAACACCTTTCTTTTCCCCTCTTCCTTATATTCAGTGTTGTTTTTTTGCGAAATTTTTTACGATAAACGTATTTTAGCAAAAAGAACACCAACACTGATTGAAGGGGGAAATGCAGTTTGTCATGAAAGGTATTAAAATATTGCTGTAGTGTAGCGAAACAAACGAAAAAAGAAACAATTTTTCTCGACAGGTTTTGTCCGGGATTTTAGCAAATAACAGCTGAATGCAAGTGAAAAAGAGTAAGGATAGGTTGACAAGTAATACGGCTTTTTTGTCATCCACGATCTACCTTTACAACTTCTTCCCAAGGCCCACGATCGTGACAAAATCACGGTCATAATTGAAATTTTCTCTGCCAGTGTAAATGAGTACACAAAATACACATTCATTCGTTAAAGGCTATAGACTGATAGCCGAAAGCTTATGTATTTTAACCTTTTTAACCAGAGAACGTTTTTTACTTCAAAATATAAATAGCCTAATTTTTGTACGATTACCACTGAGGTCAGCTTTATCGGTACAATGTGTGAATTTAGGCCCTCGATATCCTTGGACATTAAGCAAAAATGTTTATCAGCCATAAACTAGTAAGATCTCAACTGATTTTACTCAAGTGCATCTACGTGAACCCAGGGTTACCAAATTTTAAAGGCCCGCCTTCACCCAAAGCCATTGCGCACAGTGACTGAATTTCGTGTAACACGAAATTACCTAAATATCATTCTAAATATCTGACATGTTGTCTCCCGCGTGATTCTCCTGAGTGCCTTTAGCTAATCACATCACGTTTTTGGACAAGTCGTCATTTGAAAAACAAAAACAAACGACCGCAATGACTTTTGGGCGAAGGTGGGCCCTTAAATAGAAGAAGGAAAATACAAAGCACTCTTTATGCAGTATTTATTTGATGGGTTGGTCCATTGTCAAGAACGAAAATGTTACGAAGTGACTCAACTTTGATTCTTTTGTTTTAAACCTGTGGTGTGATGAGTGTTGGGTAGACACGGTTGAAGTAGGTCCGCTGCAATCTTGTTAACTGCTTAGCGTTTTGACCTTTTTTTGCTACAGGAAAAAGGTGAATGGAAGATGGCATATGTGGCAAGACCAACATTCTGTGTTGGCCTCTTCTTACATGTCATTTTGATTGATATTGCCGTCCACAGCACCCAAGCAGATGTAATAGATGATTGTGTCAACATCTCCACATGTATAGGAACCTATGGTGACATCTATAATGCCTTGGCATCAGACAAGAACAGTTTTAACATTGAATCAGCTCTATATCCAGCGAAGAGACCTTCTTCGGTTCGTGTATTTGTGAATTTGTATGATCAGAATGGACCCAATAAAACAGACAATTCCACATCTGAAGTGATTAAATACACTTGGAGTTTGAACTGTCTTTATGCTGCTTTTCCAGCGGTTTTCCTGGAGGTCTGGTCTCTTGGCTCAATACTGGTGACTGATCTCACGCAAGAACTAAACATCACCATTCCACATTTTTGTTGTAATGTTTCGGTGAAAGACAAGAAAAATATAATTGAAAGTGTGCTGGCTGCGGTAAGTACATGCATGGATATGATCTGCACATGGTTATGGTGACGTTAAACTGACTACAAGACGCTTGTATCTAAAGAAAGATGTAAATTCGTTTGTCACGAGAAAAAATCTGAGTTTCCAGTGAGAATTCGGACCCCAGCCAGTCCCGATTTTGACAGTTTCTCTTAAAAAACCTCAAACTCCACTCACTGCAACAGCAAGCGATAAACAGAATAAAAGTTATGTTAACAAGCGCTTTAATTTTTTTTTTGTATTTCCTAGACAACCATTAGTGCAACAGAGAATCAAGAAAAAAACTAGCAAATTTGTTGCTTTCCTCTTTTTTTTCAGCTCTACTTTAATAACCAGTCACAAATACTTGTCACCAGTCTTACTCGGTCGCTGGTAATGAACGATCAAACATCCCCACCCTGGGGCAGGCGTACAAGGTCAAAATCCTCACCGTCGGGGACGCCATGTCAATCAAATCCCATTCTTTGCCCCCCTCCCCCTCCCCCTCCCCCTCGGGCTTATCGTTGATAGATACATAAGTAAGACAAGGGACAGTGAACGGGCGTGGCAGAGTTAAGAGGGCAAAAATGCACTGCTTCTTTTTATCCCGTAATTAGAGATAAACCGCCGGTCGCTTGTAATCCGTTGAAAAAAAGACCCGCCCCTCGCAATAAAAAAAACTTAACTGCTAGAAAAGTAATAAAAAGAAATGAATTTCTTTACTTATAATTTCATAATTATAATACCGAATGCATTTCTTAATAATGCTTTTGTTGGTTAATTATCTTATAGCTCCAAGATCTCGCTGTAATTCCAAGCAAACGAGATCCCCGGTTGAATTCTGCGGAATGCGTCATAGAAGGGCATATTTCAGACATTGACGCCACGGGACGCGGTGATTACCTGAGGGCAGTTTTGTGGTGTTCTCTTTTGTGTACCGTAATGCTGAGTCCAATATTATTCTTTATGGCTTTAGATTATTTGAACCAACACTCTTCCAAAGAAGAGGATTGTGTATTGTGCTCTGCAAACGTGGAACAATCCTGTTGTTGTAAGGATTTTTGTCCCAAAAGAGAAAAGCCACTTATTCGTTCTGTAACGTTTTTGTGTTGTTTCCTGTTTCTGACGTTTGTGATAGAGGTTGCAGTTTGTTGTTTAGTAGTGCTATCATCCAGTGAAAATTCAACGAAGGGTAATTTTCCCTTCTACGTAATTCCAACATTTATAGCTTTGGAATGTTTTGTAATATCCGTCATATTACAGTGCTGTGAATGTTGTGAAGGTTTGATGGTTAATTCATTTTTAAGCAGATTAAGTCTTATCGTGTCAATAAACTTGCTTTTATACCATTTATACTGGGTCGCAATCGGTATCATGATTAATCCAACTTGGGGCTTGTCTGTTTTACTAATTATCTCCTTTGCTTTCGTCGCTTTATTCTATTCAATCTACGAAATATGTGACATAGACAAGTGCAACAGTATGCTCTGTATTCAGCGTGCTAGCATAGTAACAGCAGGATTTTTTGGTCTCTGTTTTGCTGTTATTGGCCCAGTATTAGCTGGGCGGTCCTTTTATGGTCGGGAAACTGCAGATGATGTTATGAAAACTGCGTTGTTGTCTCTTATCGGAAAAGGCTGCAGCTGCCGCAAGAGCTGTGGCTGAAAAGGTTACTGTGCCTCGGGAGGCTGGGACTGGGGTAAGTTCTGCAGTTGCGGCAGCTGCTGCAGCTGCATCGGCTGCAGCAGCAGCAGCCGCTGCGGCGGCTGAAGCTGTAGCTGTTGCTGTGGCTACTGCTGAGGCAGCAGGCAATTCAAATACTGCAGCTCTTCCTGCTCCAGATGAAGAGGGAGTTCAAATAACTCTAATGTAAGTTTTGTGTATTTTGGCGGGGTAAACTATTTAACAATTAGATTATGAGCTCGAGATTTCTATCGCGTGATAACTGATTTACGTTTTATTGATTTTTTGTAAATATTTTTACAGTGATATAGTAATTTTAAGACATTTTAAGGAATTTGTTTTTTTAAACTCAAACATTCTTTTAGTCTTCTGGTGGGTAAAAAGTAAAAAGTCTTAGATTTTTGGTTGTACACGGCCTCACAAGTTAGTAGCTTTCAACCTAAACATGTATAAATAAAGATGATTGATTGATTGATTGATTGATTGGTTTATTGATGAGGGCCATACGATCCCGAATCAGCTATCATGCATAGAAATTGAGAGGGAATAATCCAATTGTTTTTGTATAAATCTTGATTAATTTTCCTCTAAAATGAAATTTTACTTAGTTCGTTGTTATTTTGAGGGGTACACTGCGCCCGCCGATCATGTGTCTATCACGGATAGACAGTGAGTAGCGTAGCCAATCAGATTGCAGCATTTGTAATAGTACGCTAGTAGATGTATACTAACTGTGAGTAGATCGTAGCCAAACCCGAGATAAATCCTTCCAACAAAATCCGATTATGTTAATATGATGCACCTGTTTTTGGTAATTGATAATGAATTAAATTACTTCAGTAAGAAATACTTATAAGTTTAGAAAGAAAGATTTGTTTCGTTAACAAGGTTGTGGTTATTCATCGTGGTTAATTTTAATGATATTAATGTATTGCCATTTGTCTGTTGTCACTTGTGATGTTGATCGTGACGTTTCAACCGCTAACTATTAGTCTTCACCAGGCGATGATTATCATCCGAGTCGAATCGTCTAGCCAATCAGAATATAGTACTCAAATGAGTTCGGATGCGAGCGGTTGAGAGAATGAAACAAGTATATTTTAGAACACATGGCACCTTCACGTTTTCTTTCGCTGGAACAACATTTCATCATCATCACAGTGAAGCTGTGTTTCACTGTTAGAGGCGAATATTAAAGGAGAAATACTTAAAATTTCACGAGACTCTGTAAGTCGTTTTTTGTTTTAATCAGTGCGAAACGACGTCATTATGTAATTGAGTCACACAGTGATTACAAAGGAAGAAAGGTTCTCATCACTGAATTTGTGAGTGAAAGGTAATTCTGCACACGAGCCCCCCGTGCCCGGGGGGTACACCCTTATATGGGCTATATAGGTATGTTTCCGGCCCCAAAGGGTAGGGTTTTTCAGCCGTTTTGGTCATAAATAGGGTATCGATTTTGGCCAATTTTT
>NC_090873.1:5720292-5735292 GCF_036669935.1 Montipora foliosa | reverse complement strand
GTGATATATACTAAAATAAACTATTTTATAACAGCGTTATTTCACTATTCACACAGCCTTAGATCATAGCAAAGAATATGGTGAAGGTTTAAAGCAGAAAAGCTAAATCGACTAGAAAAACACAGGAGGCAAGCCAGAGATTGATTTCGTTACGTTGAGATGGCAAAAAGGTGAGTTGATAATTTTCCAATGCTTAGCTTGGTATAGCAGTTTTCACTATTCACACAGCCTTAGATCATAGCAAAGAATATGGTGAAGGTTTAAAGCAGAAAAGCTATATCGAGATTAAAAACAGGAGGCAAGCCGGGATTGATTTTGTTAAGTAGAGATGGCAAAAGGTTAGTTGATAAGTTTCCAATTGTTAGCTTGATAGAACAGTTTTCGGCGAAGTGTGGCTGGACACAAATGTCGTGAATCCTTTAATATTGCATGACGACATAAACGCATTGCGATTGGTCTAAAAAATTCGTGCCAAAACACTCAGCCAGTCAAAGGTAAACTGTAAACTAATACTGATTGGTGATTTTCTTCCACGCTATTTCCCGCGCTCAGCACGGGTTCCATGAACTATCCCGCGTGTCTTAATTTTAGATCTCGGGCAGTCTTTTGTTAAGCCCGGCCTTAAAGAATTTTCGTTGAATCACGCCAAAGATTTCGATTTAGCCTTTTCAAATTTCCGAGCCTATGCCACTACACTGGCATGGAGGAGGAAGTGGATCAGTGGAAAAGACGTTAATGTTCGACCACGCCGTCGGCCATTCTTCCTGCCCCGACATAGTCAGTCTTCAGCCAAGCGCCAACGACTTAGTTGCTCTTTCACCATTGCGCGGTGGCTCAGCTATTGAAGACTTTGTCCATGTATTATGTAAGTCATATGAAGTTGGTCTGTGTGTTCCAAACTATTCGTCGTGATTTAGCTGAGGCCTGTTAACGCGATATCTTAGGTTGGTGTTACAGCCCATCCCTTATGCCATTTTTGGGGGTCACAGAGGTTTTATGACGAGGAAAGAAAAATTTTTATGAGCGTGATGTCGTTCACTTATTAAATCTAAGGACCAAATAAAATTTTTCCGTAGCCTCCGGGAGGGGGTAGGGACGGGGGCAATACTGCGTTCTCTACTCCTTTTGTCAAGATTTCCCTCTTCAAACGAAAACCTCTCAAGCTCTTAAGGTCGCGTTCTTGGGAGAGTGACAACGAAACACACATAGTTCTTTGTCAGTTCTTTCATTGTGCCATTGGCCGAGCTTTGTATTTTGATTTATTTATGTGATTCTTGTTTTGTGTCACTCAATCCTTTATTACTGACACCTGTCGCGAGTGTTTTGGGCGCGGCTCTTTTTGACTCAACTACAAAGCTGTTTGATTGTTGAGTGTTGTACACATCTATTTAACTTTGGCTGCACACGATTTATTTTACTGGTTCTGGCCTCGTTTGAGCAAGGAGGTTATCGCATGAGTGCATAATCCTTTCCAGCCGCTCATTTTTGGGTGTGACAATTGCACTCGGCGATCCGTCTTACTCGTTGGCACGTGATTCCCTTGGCGCTTTTCATAAATAAAATAGCCTCGTCTCTGTCTCTAGCAGCGCCACGCAGTTTCATAGTGCTCTCACTCCATGGTTTCTGTTTAACTTTGTTTCGTTTCTAATCTGTAAAGTTTCATTGAAAAGCTATGACACACCAGAGGCATTCATATTAGGAGGATTCCAGCACGCGAAGGACTTCAAAGTCTTAATATTTTTAATAAAAAACGCCCACAAATTATGAATAAACCTCCTCTACTTAATCTTGTAAAAACAAAAAAACTGATGTGTAATGTTACTTCTATTTGAAGAGAATATTATAATTAACAATTATTCCACAAGCGCGGGTTGCATATGCGGGGGCAACCAATGAGGTGCGTAGTGCCGTGTTGGCTATAGCCAATCAAACCAGCGCGAATGGAATAACTGTTTTATTAAATTCTCATTTAATTCTGAACGCTTGGTGTTACGTGCTGGAATAACCAAACCGCGAACAAGGCATAAGTGAAAACGACCTCCCGAGTACGATATAAGGCACGCAAAAAAAGTGTGACAACGAGCAGTTACCCTTTTTCACTATTATTTAATTAGTTTCACACTGTTACATTTACTTAGGTTAAAGATTAAGTTAAATAGGCAGTTCATAAAGCATGCTTACTGTCTCTCATGGCGATTCAGGAATTGATCTTGATCTTGATTAATCCAAGTTTCACCGATTGTAGAGAACAATTCTTGACTTTCATGATTCACTGAATTCTTTCCACTCACTGGATTTTCTGTGTAGACAAACTCTTACGGAAGACTTCATAATGAACTCTGATCTCTTTGTCCGTTTTGACTATCGTCACTTTCTGCTCTCCGGATATAGCGAGGTCGAAGGTTATAGCTTCACCATAGTTATCGCAGTTGAATATAGCTTCCTCACAGTATCGCATCCAATCATAGCATAAGTTCAATCACAGTAAGCCAAGAGGGTAAGCCCTCGGGCAAGAGAGTTTTTTCTATTACTTACAAGACTACTTTTATACTTTTACTCTAAGCATCTAGAAAGTTCTGTTGCTATTTATAGAGTACTGATCATTACAAGTTCTACTATTTGTGGAAACTGCTGAGTCACATCAAAGAAATTTCTGGAATATTACATATTGTAAGATAATTCTAGAAATGTCTGGAATTGCACGACAGATAAGCTAAGAGTAATTCTGATCCTCATAACATTGGTCACTTGGAAATTAAAGCCAATCAGTTTCCAGCTTGCCAAGACTTGACGCAATCAGCTTCCATATTAGGTCATGCGGTATATGAGCTGATACGGAGATCGAATGAACCAATCAGAAAGATAGAAACGCAATATTGGACGCCGGAAATTTAGTAACAGCTCATATACCATGATGGCTAAGGCAATCAAAACTTTAAAATGGCAATATCCAATGATCTAGTTTCTAATGATGTAAATTAAAAGATAAATAAGAAAAGGTTTTCAAAGACCTTCGAAAAATCCATAGGTACAATCCTTATCATCGAGTTCCTTTAAATAGTTAAACTGCATTTGAATGAAGGCTTCTGTTCAACCACAGCCATCCCTATACACATATTGAGTATCCGTCAGATTGCTTCTGCCAATCATGATCATTACAATTCAGCCGTGTTCACACTCAACATTGATTATGATCAACTGAAGTACAATTCAGGCAATCATACTCCGTTCAGTTCTACTCAATTATGGTTCTGTTCACATCTGTGAAAATTTAAATACAACAGGCAGGGTAACTTCGCAGTGTGAGACAAAATGGCCCTGATTCGTATGGGTGGCACAATCATCATCACTATGCTTCTCAAGCGAGAAGAGAATAAAGGATATCTTTCGAGAATAGAAGAAGACAAATCCTTTATAAAGCGATTAGAATTTTCGTCTCCGCATACCACGAAGTGTTCGCCATTCTGTTCAATAGCCCTTTTCACGGTTAGTTTTTCTCATTTGCATTACAATGTAATCTAATAAGGATGCTGGGCAATTTCGGGTTAAAACTACAAAATAGCCCGAAATTGCCTCACATACATGCTAGATTATATTGTAATGCAAATGAGAAAAAGTAACCGTGAAATGGGCTATTACGCACTACAATTACTTTACACAACCCCCTTAAGGTTGTTTGAAGTAATTATAATCCAGTCATAATCAGGGACTGTAATTAGTTGATGTAAACCCATTTCATATTTAGTTTGATTATAATTCAATCATAATGGAGGCCTAATTTGAACACGGCTTAAGTCCTTACTAGTAAAACAGTCAGTGTTGGTTTAATTAGTACTGGTTCTATGTTTAAATTTCTATGATTTTGAAACAGAATACTTGTGAATCACACACTTAATTCACTAAGCGGAAACATGTTTTTCCCGCCTGATCTGAACAGATTAACATGGCTCGATTAAGGTGCATTGGATCTAGCAATCCAACTGTATCTGTACAAACAAGGGAATATGAGGTGAGTTAGCGAATCCCTCTGCTCCATGATAATCACTTTGAATTTATTTTTACACTGTGCGCATGTTGCCACTATTTTATCCGTTGTTGCCATGAAAACGCGGTCCGATTTCAGACTAACTGACAAAAAAGTTGTGGGCCTTGAACTATAATCATGCACTATGACACAGAACTAATAATGGATTTCAAATACTTGTAATCCGAATAGGGCCTAAGATGAGGGATTCGCTCACTTGCCCCTCACCTTCTCCTGGCATAAATACAAACAATTATTCCCCATTAACACTGATTCCTCTTCTTTACCTCAAGATAAGTACTTTAGGAACAATCCTTAAATATGTCAACAAGGCCTTTGCGCGTTATTACATATATCACACAATTCTCTTGCTACTATCATGGGAAGGATCCTTGGCCCCAGACCTTGGCAACTGAATTCTATGTTTTCTCATCTGTCGACGCAGTTGAGACAAACATCGCTGAACCATCACAACGTTAGAATGTTCAGGCCCAAAGCAGTTTAAATAGAGGGACAACGCACGATCAAAATGCTCTTTTGCTTGACCAAGCTCACCTTGGTCCCAAAGTATATCACCCAAACTCTTAAAAGTCCTTGCGACATTGACATCCTGAGAACCAAGCCTTTTTTGGTAAATAGCAAGAGCCCGCTCATGATACTCTTTTGCTTCACCCAGCTCACCTTGGTGACGAAGTACATCACCCAAACTGTTAAACGTCGATGCGACCTTGACATGGTGAGAACCAAGCCTTTTTTGGTAAATAGCAAGAGCCCGCTTATGATACTCTTTTGCTTGACCCAGCTCACCTTGGTCACGAAGTACATAACCAAAACTGTTAAAAATCGATGCCACCTTGACATGGTGAGAACCAAGCCTTTTTTGGCAAATAGCAAGAGCCCGCTGATGATGCTCTTTTGCTTGATCCAGCTCACCTTGGTGATGAAGTACAGTACCCAAACTGGTCAAAGTACATGCGACCTTGACATGGTGAGAACCAAGCCTTTTTTGGCAAATAGCAAGAGCCCGCTCATAATACTCTTTTGCTTCACCCAGCTCACCTTGCTCACAAAGTACATTACCCAAACTGTTAAAAGTTGATGCGACGTTGACATTCGGAGAACAAAGCCTTTCTTGGTAAATAGCAAGAGCCCGCTGATGATGCTCTTTTGCTTGATCCAGCTCACCTTGGTGATGAAGTACAGTACCCAAACTGGTCAAAGTACATGCGACCTTGACATGGTGAGAACCAAGCCTTTTTTGGCAAATAGCAAGAGCCTGCTCATAATACTCTTTTGCTTCACCCAGCTCACCTTGCTCACAAAGTACATTACCCAAACGGTTAAAAGTTGATGCGACGTTGACATTCGGAGAACAAAGCCTTTCTTGGTAAATAGCAAGAGCCCGCTGATGATGCTCTTTTGCTTGATCCAGCTCACCTTGGTGATGAAGTACAGTACCCAAACTGGTCAAAGTACATGCGACGTTGACATGGTGAGAACCAAGCCTTTTTTGGTAAATAGCAAGAGCCCACTCATGATACTCTTTTGCTTGACCCAGCTCACCTTGGTCACGAAGTACATAACCCAAATCGTTAAAAATCGATGCGACATTGACATGCTGAGAACCAAGCCTTTTTTGGCAAATAGCAAGAGCCCGCTCATAATACTCTTTTGCTTCACCCAGCTCACCTTGCTCACAAAGTACCTTACCCAAACTGTTAAAAGTTGATGCGACGTTGACATTCTGAGAACCAAGCCTTTCTTGTAAAATAGCAAGAGCTCGCTGATGATACTCTTTTGCTTGATCCAGCTCACCTTGGAGATGAAGTACATTACCCAAACTGGTAAAAGTACATGCGACATTGGCATGCTCAGAACCAAGCCTTTTTTGGTAAATAGCAAGAGCCCGCTCATGATACTCTTTTGCTTGACCCAGCTCACCTTGGTCACGAAGTACATCACCCAAACTGTTAAAGGTTGACGCGACATTGACATGCTGAGAACCAAGCCTTTCTTGGTAAATAGCAACGGCCAACTGAAAATGTTTCTTCGCTTGTTCCAAGTCACTTTGCTCATGAAGTACAGTACCCAAAAAGTTCAAACAAGTTGAAACATCGACACTCTGAGAACCAGGGTTTTTACGGCAGATACCAAGATGACGCTCATAATACTCTTCAGCTTGTCCCATGTCACCCGACTCATCATTGGCTTGCGTGGAATCTCCTTCAAAAACATCATCACAATGAATAATATTCAGAGCCACGATACCGAAGGTTTTGGCTATATTATACTCACAATGAAAACGACAAATTTCGCCTAACGTAAGAAAATAACGTGGGAAATATTTCACCCTTATTTTATTAACTTCCTTAACCTCGGATATGTGTTCTTCAATTTCGGTTATCAGGCATTTTAAATGTGGCACTAAGTGAGAGCTTTTAGTGACAGACTCTTCATGACTCGTTAGTCCGTTATCAACTGTATACTGATAAAATGACGTAATAACCCCATGAAGAACTTCAAAATGTACAATGTCCAAATAATTTTCAGCAATTTTCTTTTCGATAGCATCTCGCACAACCTGATGAACGCAAACGAAGACGCTGCTTTCGTCTTTTTCAATTAAGATCAGTGAGCTTTCTTGAATCCTCAAACTAATAATATCTGCATCAGCAAGTTCGCTTCCTGCGCTTCCATCGTTCTCCTTCTCCTTATTCACAACGTAGTTGATCAAAAGTTCAAGGTTTAATGGTTGCTGTGCACAGAGAGAAATGAACTTGAAAGCGTGATTTAAAACCTTGTCAGTTGACATCACGCTGGTCACGGCCAGTGAAATCGCCTTGGTCATGGACTTTGGATAGCTTGGATTGCTTTCGACAAGAAAGGCCTCAGTTTTTGCACGCTGACCGTCGGAAAGCTTCTGTAGATACTCTTTCCAGCCGAAGAAAGATGATATCTTTTCTCGCACAAGTCGGACAAACGTGGCGGCGCTTGCTAAGGCAAGGGGTTGATAATCTAATGCCTGAGCAACTTCTTTTCCGGCGTCATTGGCAGCGATGCCCGAGAGGGAGGCTAATAAAGTAAGAGCGTCAGACAGCATCATACCCTCGCTCACTGATATGTGATTAATGGAACACGTCTCTGAAGGTATAGCAGCTGTGTCTTGACAGGTTATTAACACCTGGCCTTTACACCAGCTCGAGTTCCCCGTTTGTGGCAAATGATGACTTATTTCATTCAATCTCACAACATTGTCCACTATCAACAGCCAAGAAGAGTAAAGCCCCACTTTGGTGCTAATTAAGGACTTAATATTTGCGATTTTCTTCTTTGAATCCATATCTTTATCCTTCATAATGTCAGATAAGGCATCTTCTGGACACCTTAAATGTCGAGCAAAAGAGCAGTATGATTCCAACAGTGAATCGAGGTTCTGCGCATCTAGAGTCATTACAAATGTCTTTGTGCTTGCGTCACTTGTTTCTTCGTCAAACCACTTCTCCGCGACGAGAGCAGCTAACTGAGATTTGCCGCTTCCCGGGTTTCCTGAGATATACAGGTAACTTAAACGGTTCTCGTTGGCTTCCTTTGGTCGCTTTAGCTTTTGATGTATTGCTATAACCTCACGATCTCGTCTGGCAACGTGATGCGATGGCTTGAGAGGAAGAACGAAAAACGGAGTAGCTTCACGCTGCAGCTGCTCTTCAAGGGTCTTTCGACGCTGCTCTGTTCCTTTCACTTGTTGGAGTACTTTCGTCAACTCGCTTGTCGGAAAACTCGTTTGGTTTGTAACTTCCTTAATCTTCACATCGGAGAGGCTAAGTGCTTGAAAGGCAACCAAGACTTTTCCTACAGCATTTTGAAACTCTAGCTTCGTCAGATTGCCCTGTGGCAAATGAGCGAAATCTTGATTTCGAAAAGTTCTTAAATCATCCACGCTTGAACGGATAAGAGGGGTTAGGGAACTCCCGATACAATCAGAGTAAAGGATCCCGTAAAAGAGCATGGTACAATCCCATTCTGCTGTGTTGCCATTAACCATGGTTGTCAAAAACTTTGCATTTCTTCTTCGGTTTGGTGGTGACTCCCGGTTTTTGAAGTCCTGTCCATTCTGGGGCTTGTCTTTCCATTCTCCCAGTGTTGCCTTGTAGCGACTGTCCCATTCTTGTTTAAAGATTGTCCGCAGACCCTCAGTTATTACATCTGTGGTGATGAAGCAGATCCTGAAGTAATTGAGTTGTTCCTGAGTGTATTCTGGACCAGTCGCCATGATCAGTCCTTGTCGAAAATAAATTTGCGAAGTTAATTTGCTGGATGAAATCTCTTTGCTAAATTTTTTTAAGTTTCCTTGATAATAGTAAGGTGTACAAAAGCCAAAAGCATTAAAACTCTTTTCAAAGCGAGTCAAAGTGGAGATATTTTGTTTAAAAAGTTATTTCAATTGTCCTTAATGCGACAAATATTATGACTTGATAATCACCAACACTTCACACTTTCCTTCGTTTTGAAAGGCAGACTGCTAGCAGATCTTTTTAATTGCTTGTTGCTAAATATTAAGGACGGTGCCTACTAATTCAAAGGTATTTTTGCCCGGTTTACTGAATATGCGGGAAAAGCAGATCTTAACAAGTGTTATTGAAATCCAAAAAGAAAATTAGGGGTAACCACCCATTTTTCGAAGATCATTAATCAACAATATTTGTAAAAGGTTTTAAAATACAAAGCAATGTATGGCGTTCTTTTCCAAATTTAAACTCAGTAATCTCTGAAAAATAAATGGCTACCCCCAATTTTCTTTTTGGATACCAAGATCACTTGCTAAGTTCTGCTTTCTCCACATAGTTTTGAACCGCGCAAAAATATCCCTGTATTAATAAGTACTAGCAATAGGAAAATCCGATCATCTCGAGATGCGCAGAACGTATGCGCAGTAACAATAGTAGGCACCGTCCTTAACATAAGTAGAAGTGATCTCTACGTCAGGCAACATTTGACTTGATTTACTTTCATTGTTCATTTCAGTTTACAGTGTCCCCAATTAGCGCTCCAGCGCTAGAACGACTAGACACTTAAATAAAGTTTCTCTCCTTTCCTTTCCACTCTATAGAAGAGCCTAGTCTAAATGCTGGTTTGCGCTAACAAGGTTGGCCATTGGCAAAAAAAAAAAAAAAAAAAGCGAAAATGAATTTGCAAAGTTAATTTTCTGCATGAAATCTCTTTGAAATATTTTTAAAAGTTTCCTCAATAATAGTAAAGAGTGCAAAAGCTAAAAAGACATTAAAAGTCATCTAAATAACTCTTTTTAAAGCTGTTTAATGCGACAAGTGTTACGACATGATCATCACAAGCATTTTCGCGACAAGCATTCTTTGGATCCAAAAGGTCTTTCAAAGAATTTTAGTGTTTAATGAAGTGCACGAACAAATTTGACTGCCTCGTCTGTGAAATGTGTTTTATACAAAAGTTAAGACCTACTCTGTGCAATCGGACTCAATTCGTGATAAGGTTTTTAATTAGTTTTTACTAATTTGAGACTTTTCCTCGTTTTGAAAGGGAAACTGCTCGCAGATCTTCTCATAGGCCCCTTGTTAAATATGAACATAAGTAGAAGTGATCTCTCCGTAAGACTAGTGAAACCACTCTATTGAAAAGAGCTTAGTCTAATAGCTGGTTCGCGCTATCAAGGTTGGCCATTGCCGAAAAAAAAGCGGCGAATTAAGAGCTGATAAGAAGCTCTTAGAGCTTCTGCCAAGAGAAAAGACATTTCAGAGGACGAATCGTAAAGTAAAACTAAAACAATCCGGGTATATTTAGCATGGTGAACCCGCATTCGGAGAAATGGTTGCCTCTAAACCGTGGTTGACAACAATCATATTTCCTCAAGGACTTCGTGAAAAAGGCTTTACGCACACCTTGCCAAGATGTTTAAACACGAAGAGGCACCTTCATGCTCTGCCTTTGTTCGAATTTATTCAAGCACAGCTGATTATCCAAGATGTAGCCTGCGATCAGGCGTACTTTTCCTTAGACATTGTGCGAAAAAAGGTATTCTGTCTCAAGAATATTCTGTATTCTGTCTCAAAACGGTAAAAAAGGTAAAAAAGGTATTCTGTCTCAAAAAAAAGCACGCTTGATCTCAGGTTATCCAAGATGGCGACCAACAAACAGCAACAAAGGGACGGAACCCCTAAGCGATAATTTCAGCGCGATAAGAAGGGGTCGGGAATTACAAAAAAGAACTACAGATGGCAACTCATCTGGCATCTCTTAGGGGCCTTTTCATTGCATAAATTAACACAGAGCTGTCTATGGCGGCAATGTGGCCCATTTGTTAGGGCGTTGGTGTTGCATGCGGATGCTCTGGGTCTAACCTCTGGTTTGGATTTGTTTCCGGTTGTCACGTTCTCAACTCTACCACGCCAACTGTTTGCCTCCTGCCGGCTGGGGCTCTTAATCATGTTTCTGTTAAGTTTGAATTGTTTGTTTCAGAGTATTAAAGTGGGATGCCTGTCATGATGCGCCACCGTTGATCGGCCTGCACATAAGGCACCATGCCAATTATAGTGCGTCTTTAATCACATTTATACTTATAGCTCAGTTGCATCCACAGTTGATTGATTGACAAATCATCCGTATGTACCTATGGAACCACGCCTTTTATAGCCCATCTCTTTGTGTTTATTTCACTCGCTTTTATTCAGCTAATGTCCTACAATCGTGGTCAAAAGTTGTTGGGAAGGTTGCGGGCATCAGCTCACTTCACACCTAATTCGATTTTTCTAACTATTGGCTGAAGTATTTGGGAAATACCATGCTCTTGTGGCCCCCCTCCCCCATATTCAATGTTGGAGTTCTTCAGGTAAGAAAAGTCACCATTTTTTTCCCTGGAGAATCCAACATTGAAAAGGGGAAGGGGGGTATCTGTAAAATGAAGTTACCTTCCCAACACTTTTGTCCATGATTGTCTGAAAACAACTGTAAACAGTTTTTGGCGTATAACACAAAATTTACGGAAGATATGCAGTTGTTATTCTCCATAATTACGGTTCCATGGATCATCTTTATTGTCGTTGTTTTTGGGCCCCAGTCTCAGAACATGGCATTTGCTAAAGCCACCTATGTGCTCACTCCGAGGAGTGGTTTTCCGTGACACAATATTGCGTTACAACAGTATCTTAGGACCGGTACAACAATGCGCATTGAAAGTCCTTTCTCCGTAAAATTGCCGTTGTGTTTCATGAAGTTCACCACTTAAAAACGTATTGCAGCGTAAATTTGGTATCTAGAGGTACAATTCGTGCAAAATATACAAAATATTTAGAAGACAAGTGACCTGTTAATGGTCGACGTATTGTTCTTTGAGTTACTCCCACAATAGTAATATAGCAAAGGTTCTTTTTTCCCTAATTCAAACCTCACCAAGACATGTAAACCATGTGCTTGGAACTGAAAATTTGTTGTTGTACTATTGTTTTCCCGGTTTATTAAGTAAATGCATTTTTAGATGGCCTTCAGGTGATGTAGCGAGAGTGAATGGCGACCTATTGCCGGACCTATTGACGTATAATTGTTAATACATGACTACCAAACGGTGTTTCACGCAGTACTCCACACAGTACTCCACAAGTATGTGGCAATTTTCGAGGCCAGTGGGGTACGTTTTGATACAACTTGAATGCTTATGGATAGAATTTAATACTGCAAAGTAACTGATTGTGAATTTGTCCCTTGGAATAAAGAAATTCCTTCATTTTGAACAGTACTCCCTTCTATTGCGGGAACTTAAAAGATTAATTGAGTAATAAGTTCTCATTTATATTCGTTCGATGGAGTACTGTGTAAATAGTGTTTAAAACCAAACTTTACAGTCTGCAATCCTATGAAAAACAAAGTTTGGATTACAATGGTCACTACTAAGCGCTTAGTTGAAGCCAAAGACGAACAAAACAGCGACATTTTCCTCGGAATGTATGGAGTACTGTTGAGGAGAACTGTGTAGCATTGACTATAAGACTGTAACCTGATCCTCGAGGCTACACACAGGGTTCAATAACATTTGGAAGCCACTTACGACCTATCCTAGCTAAATCTATCGCGTATTTATGGCAAATATTGCATATCTAACAACAGCAAATAGATATATGGTACAGCTCACCGGGAATTATTCTTATTCATTTCGTAAACATCCCACGTTACTATTTGCGAGATTATCAACAAGAAAATATGAAGACGTTATTTGAGCTTCAATCATGGACAAAAGTGTTGGGAAGGTAACTTCATTTTACAGATACCCCCCTCCCCCTTTTCAATGTTGGATTTTCCAGGGAAAAAAATGGTGATTTTTCTTACCTGAAGAACTCCAACATTGAATATGGGGGAGGGGGGCCACAAGAGCATGGTATTTCCCAAATACTTCAGCCAATAGTTAGAAAAATCGAATTAGGTGTGAAGTGAGCTGATGCCCGCAACCTTCCCAACAACTTTTGACCACGATTGTCTGAAAAAGGTCGAAGCGCAATAAATGCGATTTTATACACGTGGTTTCATTCCTGTAACAGAAACTCGAAGAAGTGGCAAAATATTAGCATTTCGATATTGTTTCGTTCAAGTTATTGCTGAAATCAACAATCGTGGTCAAACGTTGTTGGGAAGGTTGCGGGCATCAGCTCACTTCACACCTAATTCGATTTTTCTAACTATTGGCTGAAGTATTTGGGAAATACCATGCTCTTGTGGCCCCCCTCCCCCATATTCAATGTTGGAGTTCTTCAGGTAAGAAAAGTCACCATTTTTTTCCCTGGAGAATCCAACATTGAAAAGGGGAAGGGGGGTATCTGTAAAATGAAGTTACCTTCCCAACACTTTTGTCCATGATTGTCTGAAAACAACTGTAAACAGTTTTTGGCGTATAACACAAAATTTACGGAAGATATGCAGTTGTTATTCTCCATAATTACGGTTCCATGGATCATCTTTATTGTCGTTGTTTTTGGGCCCCAGTCTCAGAACATGGCATTTGCTAAAGCCACCTATGTGCTCACTCCGAGGAGTGGTTTTCCGTGACACAATATTGCGTTACAACAGTATCTTAGGACCGGTACAACAATGCGCATTGAAAGTCCTTTCTCCGTAAAATTGCCGTTGTGTTTCATGAAGTTCACCACTTAAAAACGTATTGCAGCGTAAATTTGGTATCTAGAGGTACAATTCGTGCAAAATATACAAAATATTTAGAAGACAAGTGACCTGTTAATGGTCGACGTATTGTTCTTTGAGTTACTCCCACAATAGTAATATAGCAAAGGTTCTTTTTTCCCTAATTCAAACCTCACCAAGACATGTAAACCATGTGCTTGGAACTGAAAATTTGTTGTTGTACTATTGTTTTCCCGGTTTATTAAGTAAATGCATTTTTAGATGGCCTTCAGGTGATGTAGCGAGAGTGAATGGCGACCTATTGCCGGACCTATTGACGTATAATTGTTAATACATGACTACCAAACGGTGTTTCACGCAGTACTCCACACAGTACTCCACAAGTATGTGGCAATTTTCGAGGCCAGTGGGGTACGTTTTGATACAACTTGAATGCTTATGGATAGAATTTAATACTGCAAAGTAACTGATTGTGAATTTGTCCCTTGGAATAAAGAAATTCCTTCATTTTGAACAGTACTCCCTTCTATTGCGGGAACTTAAAAGATTAATTGAGTAATAAGTTCTCATTTATATTCGTTCGATGGAGTACTGTGTAAATAGTGTTTAAAACCAAACTTTACAGTCTGCAATCCTATGAAAAACAAAGTTTGGATTACAATGGTCACTACTAAGCGCTTAGTTGAAGCCAAAGACGAACAAAACAGCGACATTTTCCTCGGAATGTATGGAGTACTGTTGAGGAGAACTGTGTAGCATTGACTATAAGACTGTAACCTGATCCTCGAGGCTACACACAGGGTTCAATAACATTTGGAAGCCACTTACGACCTATCCTAGCTAAATCTATCGCGTATTTATGGCAAATATTGCATATCTAACAACAGCAAATAGATATATGGTACAGCTCACCGGGAATTATTCTTATTCATTTCGTAAACATCCCACGTTACTATTTGCGAGATTATCAACAAGAAAATATGAAGACGTTATTTGAGCTTCAATCATGGACAAAAGTGTTGGGAAGGTAACTTCATTTTACAGATACCCCCCTCCCCCTTTTCAATGTTGGATTTTCCAGGGAAAAAAATGGTGATTTTTCTTACCTGAAGAACTCCAACATTGAATATGGGGGAGGGGGGCCACAAGAGCATGGTATTTCCCAAATACTTCAGCCAATAGTTAGAAAAATCGAATTAGGTGTGAAGTGAGCTGATGCCCGCAACCTTCCCAACAACTTTTGACCACGATTGTCTGAAAAAGGTCGAAGCGCAATAAATGCGATTTTATACACGTGGTTTCATTCCTGTAACAGAAACTCGAAGAAGTGGCAAAATATTAGCATTTCGATATTGTTTCGTTCAAGTTATTGCTGAAATCAACAATCGTGGTCAAACGTTGTTGGGAAGGTTGCGGGCATCAGCTCACTTCACACCTAATTCGATTTTTCTAACTATTGGCTGAAGTATTTGGGAAATACCATGCTCTTGTGGCCCCCCTCCCCCATATTCAATGTTGGAGTTCTTCAGGTAAGAAAAGTCACCATTTTTTTCCCTGGAAAATCCAACATTGAAAAGGGGGAGGGGGGTATCTGTAAAATGAAGTTACCTTCCCAACACTTTTGTCCATGATTGTAGCTTTACGATCACAGTTTATCTTAGTATCCTTGTAATGCACCAGGCAATGAAAACCCTAAGCCTAGGTCCCGGGAAAGCTCTTGTGAAAACAGGGAAATAGAATCGCTTTTAAAGAGATACTTCCCCCGCACGGTTGTTGGTGGGAATGACTTTTGATGGACATTGTTGATGGTCTCTTCCTCG
>NC_090873.1:5710292-5715292 GCF_036669935.1 Montipora foliosa | reverse complement strand
CGACAATGAAAGATACAAGTTCTTGGGAGTGCTGGAGATGGATAAGATCAAGGGGAAAGGGGAAATAACAGATAGTACAAGAGGAGATTGAAAGTCGTATTATCATCAAAATTGAATGGCAAGAATAAGATATCAGCGACTAAAACTTGGGCATTGGGAGTTATCAGGTATGGAGCAGGTATGATAGGGTGGTCACAGGAAGAGGTAAGATTATCACTGGACAGGGCCACAAGAAAAATGATGACAATGAATGGCGCACTACATCCAAAAGGAGATATTGATAGATTGTATATATGTTCCAAGAGTGAAAGGTGGGCGTGGACTGATAAGTTGCGAGAGTTGTATAAGGAGTGAGGAGAATAGCTTGGGGTGGTTTCTTGAGAATGTAACAGAGGAGTTGTTAGTTGGTGCAAAAACTGTTGGAGTTACTGAAACTGATGAAACTGTCCACAAAAATGAGTTTAGAAAGAGATGGACTGGTGAAGGTTTAAGGAAATGGAATGATAAAACAATGCATGGACAATTCCTGGGGGATATGCTGGAAACCACAGATGCAGAACATACTTGGGCTGGCTAATATATCATATGACTTGAAGGTTCAAACGGAAGAACTGATCTGTGCAGCACAGGAACAGCTTTAAGGACTAATTGCGTGAAACATCACATTGATCACACTGCTGCGTCACCGCTGTGTAGAATGCGCCGTGAAAAGGGAGAGAGTGTGTGTCTTCTAGTAAGTGAGTGCAAAAAGTTGGCCCAGAAAGAATATAAAAGACGACACGATAATGTGGCGAGGATTATACAGTGGAAGTTGTGTGAGTGACACCTGCTTGAAAGGAAGGAAAAGTGGTATGAACATGTACCAGAATGTGTTGTGGAGAATGGTGAAGTAAAGCAACTTTAGGATGTGAACATCTAACGTGATAACGTTGTTGAAGCAAGAAGACCTGAAATTATCGTAGTGAGCAAGAAGGAGAACAAATGTATAATTGTGGACATTGCTATCCCTAGAGATAATTGGGTACATGAAAAGGAATTTGAAAAAATCGAAAAATATCAGGATTTGAAATGAGAGACTAGAAGAATGTGGAGTGTAAAACACGTGGATGTAGTACCGGTTGTTGTAGGGGCTCTTGGAAGTGTTACCAAGAAACTTGGACAATGGGTTAAAAAATTGGACATCAGGGTAAGAATTGGACTGTTGCAGAAAACTACACTACTGGGATCGGCCAGAATTTTAAGGAAGGTGCTTAACCTTTAAGTACCAGGAGTGTCCCCACGGGACCCCTGGTTATTTGTCATGACTCGCTCCTTTGGGATGAATGTCGGCATGAGAACAGCCGGAGTTCATAGCTAAGTGAAGAATAATAATAAATATATTTTGTACAACGCGTTTCCGTACTAACGATCAAAGCGCTTAACCCTGCACATAAAAGCATAAATGAGTTAAAATTTACAAAAAAGCTAAAAAAGTAAAAAATAACAAGAAAAGTTCGAAAGCAGCGAAAACAGCCAAAACATTTACTGATAAATTAGTAGTATCTCCTGGCAAGCAAATGTTTTAATTAAGCATTTTCTTGAAGACATCAACGGAGTTAGCTGGTCGCAAGTCCACAGGACTAGAGTTCCATAACTGGAGCAGAGTCACAAAAAGCCCTCGCACAATCGGTCTTCACATTAAATTTCGGAATACCGAGAGGACATTTATTGCTGAAATCAGATTCTTAGACGGTGTGTACTCAACTAATAGTCCTGTTACCAATTAACCATAACCACTACAATTTCCGAGAAAACAAATCCATTCCTTTTTCTCCGTTGAATGTTACAAATTCGTCCATTTTGGAAAATCCCCAGTTCGGTGGGGTTAGGTGGTTGTTGCTATGGTTATTGTGATAAATTCTGTGATTGGTGAATTAAGCGGAGTGCACTTAATATGATTCGCTGATGTAACTGTCCGATTTCACTGTCCGATCACAATCCTACACAATAATAAGTGAAAAATATAGCAGTTTATGCACCAATCAAATTTGAGAAAATTGTAATCGTTATGATGATGATTAGTATTATTATTATAATTATACATGACCAGAGGCTCATGACCTTGAAGCATGCAGCTCGCAACTCGTTTTCTTGGAACAAAGCTGCGGATTTTAGGACACCAATTTTATGCCCAAATATGGACAAAAATAAGATTGATGCTGCACGCGCGGGAAAAGGCACGAACTACGTCACATCCAAATAAGGAAATTTTTAGACCAAAAAAACCCCTGCTCTGAGCCAGAGTTAAACGCTTCAAGGTCATGTGCTTTTGACATGACAAATACCTATCAATGCAATTACTATTAGGAGAACTCTGAAGTTTCTTTGTTGATGTTTTTTTTTTCTTTTGTAAGCCTTAAATCATATTTTTGCGCTCAGACACAAGTGATGAAGAAGTTGGGAAGGAAAACATCGTCGTGCATCGAGAGTCCGTCACTCCAGACTAAGATTTTCCCAAATTGGCCTAGTCTCCATCAGCGTCAGAAAAGTGTCTATTTTTAAACCAGGTTTTGCGAGAAAATAAACAGTAGACCAAATTTGCTAACTCAATGTTGAACCCAATTCAAACCCTTAAATTGGGAATAAAACGTTTCGTTCCAGGTCATTCAAATATCATTTAAATGTGAATGCTACATTATAATGCAAATGCAATACACAAAAGAATCTTAACCCTGGGAGATTTTAATTGCGTACAACATTTGATCTGTTGTTTATTTTCCCGCAAAATGTGTTTTTGACGCTGAAGGAGACAAACCTGATACCAAATGCTTAATCTTGGGTAGTGCACTCTTGCGTGCGTCTAATAACGTACATTGCTGAACATATCTGCTGCTAAGGACTGGGTATGAAAAGCCTATTTTTAAGCTCCTTCAAAATATTTTTTTTCCTCTGTTGAAGCTTTGGCAAAACAAGATACAGAAAAAAAGATTCCCAAAATGAAAAACAGTTAAATAACTGCCAGCAGGATACTTTATCGATAAATATTGTTCGTTTTCTCGGGGACGGTATCAGCAATGTATTTGAAAAGAAAATTCCACACAATAAAATTCTAAATAGTCACTAAATTATGCACGTTTTGTTCTGTCACGCTCGGAATCCGGTGGGTCTAAAATGCAGGTCACTCGTTGCAGGTCATTGTTTTACCTTTTGGAAAGTAACCAAAACCCTCAATTTGGCTACCCGTAGGCCTAAGGTTGGTTGTTAGGGCTAGGGTTAGCCAAATTGAGGGCTATTGGTTACTTTCCAAAAGGTAAAACATTGACCTGCAAAGAGTGACCTGCATTTTATACCCGCCGCTCAGAATCAACAATATTTGTCCAGAGAATAAAACAATAGAAGTTAAATACGTTCTTATGCTTTCTTTCCTAAAGAAGTGGATTTGTCAAAACCGCTATGGCTGATGTCCCGTTTTCATTAAGGCTGCTGGCATAGAGCTTTGATGAATACAAATATTTAGTGGCTGGACACTGCAGGCGGAGCCGACTTTCAAAGCGTTTTACACTAAACAGTTCACAGGTATTCAATAATAATTATTAATATTACATTTTGTGTTGTCCCCCTTGAGTGATGCTCTGTTTGTCAGCGTCGACTAAAAACCGTTATTTTGTCGTTAAACGGTTCAACGAGCTCGAAATCAAATCACAATAGACCATATTCGTATTCTCAGTATTGGACTGGAACTAACTTGCAATGGAGGCTAATGCGGGGGAATATATTAAAAAGTATTTGCACTTAAAAAGATTCCCCCGCATTAGCCTCCATTGCAAGCTAGTTCCAGTCCAATACTGAGAATACGAATATGGCCTATTGTAATTCTAACTGTAATTATTAATTTAGTAGCATAGGGACGGATCTAGGGGAGGGGTGCAGGGGGTGCGCACCTCCCCTGAGATGACCTGTAGTATTCTGCAAAAAATAAACACCCGTCAATGGGCCCTTTGCAGGATAGTGATCACATGGTACAAATCCGCCATACTGGGATGCAAATTGCGCACTGGGACATCTAAAACAAAGCTAGTTAATCTTAATTTTCTATGTTTTAGATGTCCCAGTGGGCAATTTGCGTTCCAGTATGGCGGTTTTTGTACCATGTGATCACTATCCTGCAAAGGGCCCATTAAGTCATTTCTTAGGGGTGCATCCCTTTCTAAGAAAAATCGTGGACCCACCACTGTATAAGAATTTACAAAGCTAAGAACCTTCATGTTTTCCCCGAGGGCCTTCCAAAAGGAAGCCCTTGTTGCGATGTTCCCTTTAAGACATTGTTTGTGTTTACTTGCTCCCGATATAAATTCCGAACTTCTTTTTCATGTTTCCAGATACACCTGGTTTTTGTACTTGAATGTATATATTGAGAGTCTTCCCTTGTTTTCAGAACCCCTGGGATATCCCTTAGAACAATCTCAAAATAAATTAAAATTTCAAATCATTTTCATTGGGTAGACCTATTCGCTCTCTTACTTTATATTATTTTGCTTGCATGGTTGAGCTGCCGCCTGTTGCCCCATAGGAGTCTATGTACTATGTACAGAAGAGTAAATAGACCAATTTCGACATATTAAAATTCAGTCGAAAACAAAAGGCATCATCTCGAGGCTCTAGGGAATAAACTCATACAAATCCTTATATTTATACCCCAGAGCCTCGTGATGATGTCTTTTGTTTGGGACTGAATTTTAATATATCGAAATTGGTCTATTAGATGAAGAGTGTTGTTATGGAATGGGTGGGCTCCCCAGCACAGTCACAAATGAGTCTATTTTTAGAATACCCGTTCCCGAGAAAATCAGTTGTCATGTCCATGAAAAAACATTGCAAAAGCAGTCACGTGTAACATGGCTTCTTTTGATTGGTTAACATTGGCGGCCCTTTGTTTGTTTTCGCGCGTTAAGTGTATCTAAAAATAAGTCCGTTTGTCACTGTGCTGGGGCAAGATCCGATCTTGTTGGCAAGACAGCAAA
>NC_090873.1:5687792-5705292 GCF_036669935.1 Montipora foliosa | reverse complement strand
AACTGGCTGGAAGCAAAACCGAGGAGTTGAACTCGGGATGTCAAGGGGCGCTTTCCGTTCAACCAAAAGTTCAAGTTTAAATTTTTGATAATATCATGTGGCGAATGGAAGAGCATTTTCCAGTTGGACGCTCGAAACCAATCACATCAACGAGTATTACCCCAAATGTAAACAGCAATATTGCACCCGAAGAGGACTGAACCAATGGGGCGGGATTTAGCAATGAGAAATATTGAAGTAATCGTGACTTCTAAAATGGACCAACGATGGACCACCTGAAATGGACTCCCTTAATAAATCGAGTACAAACATCAGCCGAACGATGCTAAACACAATGAACAAGCTCAAAACTAATTTACAATGAAGCTGAAATTACTTTTAAAAAAACACAATCGAAAAATAATTTTTAAAAATTCAACAAACATTTCCAAGTACGTCTACAAAATAATAGTCGTATTTTAATATTGTCCCATTTGTGCATTTTCTTAAAAGCAAGGTAATTGAGAACGCAGCGAGCAGAATCTGGAATATCAAAAGCAACGACGACGGCTACGGCAAACACAACGCTACTTTGAAGCTGGGGCCGATTCCTGAAAGGTGTAATAACTCTATTCCAGGAATAAATGTGCCGGAATAAGGCACATTTATCCCTGGAAAAGACTAATCAGACCTATTACACCTATTACATGCACTACCATAAGCTAACCAACCATATGCATTTGGCTTTCTGCGAATGCCTGCCCGATAAAATCAAGAACATTTCGTTCCTTTTGACTCGATTTAAAAGAGTTTCTGTTTTTTTTATTCACAAATGTGATTTTTATTATATGATTTTATGATCCCTACCAGTTTAATTCTTGGTCAAATTTTCGTCTAAAATGAATGCTGTTATCGGAAATGATAAAACTTTCGCTAGATTTCGTTTCGCAAGAAAACAAAAGATAGATGTATTCATAAGTCTAGGAATGCAGCCCTCATGATTTCGCTTCTAGTATCAATAAATGAACAACCTTTTCAAAAGAACTCTTTTGACGACCTTATGATCTCTACCGGTTTGACGACGCCAGATAAGACGCTACCAGACACAATATCATTTCTGATTCGCGTGGTATCAGGCCGCACGGATACGCGGAAACGACAGCCAGCTTTGCTGAAATCATTCCACTTACCTAACGTGTTGGTGTGTTGGCAAAGAAACAATGTATTCCAGACTCGCAATAGCGGTTGTCAAAGGATGAATAAGCCAGACAAAAAAATTTAACGACCGGACAATCAGATATTCATTGTAGACTTTGTCCACTCGTGAGTTTAAACGCAACATTAAATGAAAATGTAGGCATTGAGAAACATTTTCTCTACTAGCCTCATATAGTATTGGCAGACTGTCATTATTGTATGTTGTCATTGGTCTCTATTGTTATTTATTTTTTTTACATGATTTTTAAACGTTACTTCTGAGGATGCATGTTGTAGCTTTTATCTTATCAGATTTTTTCTATTTTTAATTCATGTAAGATTTTTAATATATATTTAAATATTGCTGCTGAAAAGCCCTTTTCAGGGAGCGCAATAAACCTGTATGTATGTATGTATGTATGTAGCATACGAAACGTTAAAATGGCCGAAGAATAACAGGGCTGTAGCCACTTTGAGGTGAACCGAGGCACTTGCCTCAGTCCTTTTTGGTTGCCCCGTTGTTGTGTTTAAATGTAGTCATCATAAACACCCTAAATACGTATGATGATAATTTCATCATGGACATTGCCTCTATCATAATTTTTTTTTTCTGGCTACGGCCTTGAATAAGAGTGTACGAGGCCTGGTTACCACCAAGAAGAATGCGATGATTCTGTCCTGGAACTCATTGCTGTGTTTCTAGTTCCAGTCAATTTCCCGTGCGACAAACACGGATGGATGGGCGATATGGGGATGCTAACTTCCTGCATCTTTCGTGTCAAGTGGGACAAAACACCAACATCATAAAGAAACATGCTGTTTAATTATCTTAATTCATCGGTTTACATGTACGCAGGCAGAATTTTAAAGCATTTACTCCTACAAAATAAGTTTCTCTTGGTACTTTCCTTCCCGCTCCTTTCTTATGTTTCTTTCCCGTTCAACTAGCTAACAAGTTTACATTGTTTCAAAATATACTGAATTCTACTCTTACCTAAAACCTACCCTTTAACAAACTTGTGGAACCTTATTTGTTGTACAAAAAGGATAAAACTTAAAAGCAACGGAACCTTAAAGTGCTACTACGATCAATTTTTTTGATATTCGCTTTCTTTACATTAACGCGAAAAATACGACTTTCTAGATATCCTGCAAAATTTCGATCCATTGCGAACTTTAGAAGTCAAATTACTTGGACTTTTATTTCCGACCTTTTACGACCGCTATACACCTTTTTTAAAATGGCCGTCATTTTAGTATTTTTTTGTTTGCTTGCAAATTAGCCTTTATTGCCTCGTTCAAGATGAAAATTCAAAAGAATATTTTACCTTGAACGAGGCAACAAGGGCTAATTTGCAAGCGAACAAAAGCATACTAAAATTGTGGCCATTTTGGAATAAAGTGTACTAATTCTCCTTGACCGAGGCTTGGTTGAAAATTTGAGAAAATGATGTCATTTTCTCAAAATACTTCACGGGTTGAAAGTATAATAACAATTTGGATAGAAAATCGCAGTGGAAGAACAAAAGCTATTGATTTAACATTTTTGTGTAATTCTCTGTACTAATTGTTATTAAAAGTTCAACCCGTGAAGTATTTTGAGAAAATGATCTCATTTCCTCAAATTTTCATCCAATTGTCGGAAATAAAAGTCCAAGAAACTTGACTTCTAAAGTTCGTAATGGATAGAAATTTTGCAAGATATCTAGGAAAATCATATTTTCCACAATAATGTAAAAGAACGGATATCAAAAATTTGATCGTAGTAGTACTTTAATTAAGCGTTTTAGGCGGTGTTAAGTTATGTTAAACCGATTGCTGATGTTAGAAAATGCTCCAGTTCATCCCTCTTTACTGTTATTCTGGTCCGTGTTCTTGTTCCCTAAATAAAAGAGAAAAACGAAATTGGCTTGATTATATCTGAGACGTGAAAGAAGTCTCTCAAATGGAAGAAACGTTGCATCCGAAACACATTTATAATTGTTTTCATAATACATTTACGTTCACTCTCTATAACCTTTTTAAAACAGTTCTGCAAAAAGGCTAGATTAGCCAAGTAGCAAAGCTGCCCTCTGTTCGTCGTTTTCATGTGACGTCATGAAATTCCGAAATCAAGATTCGCTGCGCCTGCTAAATTTTCATTGTCACTAGGATCAAGCTAAACTAAAAATACATCGTTTTGAAAATTTTCAGCTTGGTAGTGTCCTTGTTTTGAAAACAGAGCATTTTGAATATTTTAGCTTGTGACATCAAGCTGAGTGCCGTGACAAAGCAGTTTTGTTTTGGAAAGGCCTCTCCTTTCGATACAATAAGTGGTGTTTGTGTGGAAGTATAACAGCTCATAAGCCAAAACGTAGTCGTTATTATAGCCAGTTTGAGTTCCAGAGTTCCAGTTGGTTCTTCGGTCATCACGGCGGCCATATTTGTGTTCCCGGAAGGACACAAACAAGGCGCCTCCATAGTGAGCTTTGTAAATTTGCTTGGAACGTTTCGGCGAATAACTCGTGAACGGCGTACAGACCCGAGACTTGGAGAAATCGTTAATTTAATTATAATCTATGATATATGAAATTCGTAGCTTCTGTGGGTGAATTTTTTCGAATTTAGCTTTCGTTGCATGACAGTGAAAACCACCAATAAGGTATTAGGCTGCATGCGTGTATAGTGGCGAGCTATTGGGAATTGGAATGAGTCCCCTCAGTAGGCAAAAAGGAGTGGAGGTGAGATCCGGAGTGAGCTGCTTGTTGGTTTTACCTAAGCCAACGTTTTCCAAGTCAAGAGCATGACAGAGTATGACAGAGCATGACAATTTTATCAGGGTTTTCGAAAACGTCCCGATCATATCCAAAGTCGTTCGACACTTCCCGAGGTTATTCCAATACTTCCAAAAATTTCTGGGTCCTAGTCACAGCATTTGTTTTGTCAAACACAGCGTCGTCAAATTGTCGCCTCCAGTACTTTTTCCTACTAAAATCAAATGGCTTATAGGGTAAAGAACCTTATATACAATGACTTGGTGATTGTTTTTGAAACGCCTTAGCAATCTTGCTACAGAATATCTTAATATCTAGTTTCAATACCGTACAAGTATTCATTTGAGGTACTCTCAACCTGCAAAACGCAGAATCAAAATGGGTCGGAACTCCTTCGCATATAGTGGGTCAACCTTTTTTAATAATTTACCAAAGACTATATCCTTGAGTCAACCTTTGCCCGTATCTTTTTATTTTTAGAACATTTTGTGAGACGAACGCGATCACTGGTGCGTGACTGCTTGTGACGTAATGCAATAACTTTGTTCTGATTGGGCGTCGTAATGAATTCGTGGGAATTCGAACATCTAAAAATAAAAAGATACGGGCAAAGGTTGTCTCCAAGGGTTTATGTGGGAGATTGAGGCTCCGAGTGATGGGCTTTCACATTTATTTTATGATTCCTAAACTTTCGAAGACGATTGTGACAAGTAAGCAAACTGAAAATTTCACCTAAATACCCTGTTATAAGGCGCACCCAGAATTACGGGAAATTTTGTTGACCGTGTTCGCTGTACTTACAACAATTTGCTTCCAAAAGTTAGTAATTACGGTGCTTTCATTCTCAAAACAACACATATGTCCAGAAATGCACGCAATCGCAAGAATAACAAATATAACAAAACATTTGTTAAGTATGAACGAAAATAACAAACATAGCAAAAATAACAAAGGAAGCAAACCACAGCAGCAAGAATAACACTTCTTCAAGTCGCACAAGGGAAGGGGGCCCACAAATAAAACGAAAATAACAAAAATAACGAATTAGCCAAAATAACAAATGAAGCAAACGGCAGTAGGAAGAATAACAATTCTTCAAGCAAGAGAAGGGAAGGGGGCCCCACAAATATAACGAAAATAGCAAATTTAGCGAAAATGACAAAGGAACCAAGCCACCGCAGCAAGAATAACAATCCTTAAAGGCAGACCGATGCGCGTTCACCGCGCACCGGTTGCTCAGTTGGTTGAGCATCGGGCTGTCATGCGGGAGGTCGTGAGTTCGACTCCGGCCGGACGAACACTCAGGGTCTTAAAATAACTGAGGAGAATGTGCTGCCTTCGTAATTACATCTGCAAATGGTTAGACTTTCAAGTCTTCTCGGATAAGGACTGTAAACCGGAGGTCCCGTCTCATAACCCTTATTGGAAATTACATAGTATGGGACGTTAAAGAACCCACTCACTGTTCGATAAGAATAGGGGACGTAGTCCCCGGTGTTGTGGTCTAACCTTTCTGGATGGGGGCATCTTTCACTTCCCTAAAATTAATTGTAAACTGCGTAACAAGCAGTCTGGCTAAAGTCCCCCACAAAGTATTGTAAAATTAGTCCTGAAAAGCCCCGTATGGGGAGAGACTAATAGCAAATCATTGTATCATTGTACAAGGGAAGGGGCCCCACAAATATAACGAAAATTACAAAAATAACGAATGAAGCAAGCGACAGCAGCAAGAATAACAGTTTCTCAAGGCAGACAAGGGAAGGGGGCCCCACAAATATAAACAAAATAACGAAAATCACAAACTTAGCGAAAATAACAAGCCACAGAAGCAAGAATAACACTAATTCAAGGCAGACAAAGGAATGGGGCCCCACAAATATAACGAAAATAGCAAATTTAGCGAAAATAACAAAGGAACCAAGCCACAGCTGCAAGAATAACAATTCTTCAAGGCATGCCTTGAATATTTGTTATTCTTGCTGCTGTCGCTTGCTTTATTCGTTATTTTTGCTATACTTGTTATTTTCGTTAATTTCGTTATATTTGTGGGGCCCCCTCCCCTTGTCGGCCTTGAATATTTGTTATTCTTGCTGCTATCGCTTGCTTTATTCGTTATTTTTGTTCTATTTGTGGGGCCCCCTTCCCTTGTCTGCCATGAAGAATGGTTATTCTTGCTGCTGTCGTTTGCTTTGCTGTCGCTTCCTTCATTTGCTAGTGCATTTGCTTCATTTGCCAGTGTGATCTGTTATATTTGCCTGTATGGCTCGCTTGATTTGCCATTTTCGTTATTTTTGCTATAATTGTTATTTTCGGTATTTTTGTTACATTTGTGAAGCACCTTTCCATGTTCTCTTTCAGTGATCTGTTATAATTGCCAGTGTGGCTCCTTATTTTCTTTATTTTTGGCCGAAAATGCAGCTTTCCTGTTCTTTTTGTCGGGTACGTAGGAACGTTGTTTCGTAAGCATTCAAAACTTCCGACAAAATCCCACAATCTGAAAATTTCCTTTCTGTGGCTCGCTCAGCACGTGCTTTACAAAGCGTTGCCTCTATGGGAATGTACTTATGCGTGGGTTCTGAATTAGGTTTTAACGAATCTTTGATTCGACTTCAGCTGCCTGTTCACTAGAAAATATCCAAGACTTTAGGTCATCGATCTGATTTCCAGCGGGGCTCTTTTTCTGTTTGGATGATTTGGTTGAAGATCGAGGTTGACTGCTCTTTCTTTTTCCAGGCAAAGGACGAGAAACCGCACTTCCTTGTTCGATTTCCACCTCATCCTCTCTTACTTAAATTATCGGAGTAATCCCTGACACGATTCATCCTCACTGCTATCCGCCATTTTGGTTTCGCTTTGGTGCTAACACAAACTTCCGGTCAGGTTCCTGATTAAGTATGGACGCATATGATTGGTCTGAATTCGCGGGAAATTTGATTTAAAAATAACTCGGTTCGTGAAAACGCCGTGACACTTTTACATGGGAGTTGCTGGCTCCAACTCATGGGCTCCTGTTTTGGTATAATTGTTATTTTCGGTATTTTTGTTACATTTGTGAAGCACCTTTCCCTGTTCTCTTTCAGTGATCTGTTATATTTGCCAATGTGACTCCCTTGTTTTGTTGTTTCCGTTATTTTTGCTATAATTGTTATTTTCGGTATTTTCCTTAGTACAGTTGTTATATTTGTTATTCTGGCGACTGCGTGCATTTCTGGACAAAAGTGGAGACAAAACAAAAGCGAAAAAGTCACATTACAAACAACGAATCCAGGTGCCCAGGAGAATGCAGGTTTCTGTACACAAGAAGGCCTGGATGGACGAAGGAGGTTTGTTCTTTTTCCTTTATCGGAGTATTTAATGGCGGCCATGACAATTTTTAACCACGCAGCCATGGGCCGAGCGCGGTTCTTGCTCTGCAATCGGTTTATTTTTATTTATTAACCGCCCGGCCATGGGCAGAGCAGAGTTCTTGCTCTGGAATCGGTTTATTTTTATTTATTAACCGCGCGGCCATGGGCCGAGCAGAGTTCTTGCTCTACAATCGGTTCATTTTTTTTTCGTTTTGTCGGAGAGCTGAACCAGACTTCCACTCGATCACATAGTCAGTGGGACTTCCAGTCACGCAACTTAGGATGTTTATTCACCATAAAGCTATTAAAACGTTAATGTACTTAAAATTTTATGAATATAGTCCGCTCTTTATTTAAATATATATATACATTTTTGTGTCTTATTGAAACATGTAATCGTGGCTTTTAAGAAAGACAGCTAAAGACTATTACGTTATCGAAGATTTCACAACGGCTGCGAATGATGGTGCAATCGGAGATTTGACAACGGCTTTAAGTAATGGTGCAATAACTTTGTGTGCAGTCGTTGTTTTCAGTTTGTGTGCTACACAGATTGATCAAGTGATTTGGTTCTATAGTCATCAGTGAATCAACAAGGACTGCTTTGGAATGTGTACAACGTTGCGACTACAGTGGTAAGAAAACAGATAAAATTTAGTTTTGTTGGTGAGCAGACCCAAATTTCTATTCGGTCATATAGTCAGTGGCACTTCGAATCACGCAACTTATGATGTTTACAGGTATTCGCCAAAAGCTGTTAAAACGTTAATGTACTTAAAATTTTATGAATATTCCACTCTTTATTTAGTACAAAATATAAGCGAGTATTGAATACATAAATGGTCATTATGTCATCCATGGAATGTGTCGACGTTTCAACTTTCATTGGTAGGGAAATAACCACCGTACTAAACATAGCCGTGGATAACGTAATTCTTAAATTAAGTGACGCGTGTGAATACTTTGCTAGGCCTTTACTCGTGTAAAAAACCAATTAAATTTAATTGCGACTTTTAGGAAAGAAAGCTGTAAGTTGTTAAAAGTCATATTATCGTATCGTTCATACCCATATATATCCTGATGATAGTTCCAGATTAATTAAGACCGTTATGTCATCGGAGATTCCTCGGAGATTTCACCTCGGCTATAAGTGATAGTGCAATAAGTTCGTGTGCAGTCGTTGTTGTCAGTTGTTGTGCTACAGATTGATCAGGTGATTTTGTGTCTATAGTCATAGTGAGTCAACAAAGACTGCTTTGGAATGTGTACTACGTTGCGACTATAGTGCTAAGAAAACAGATAAATTTTCAACGCGCAGTTTTAAGATCTGAAAGATCTTCTTGTTTCGAATGATTTGTAGTCAAGTTTGCCTCATTTCGTGGGAGCGAGGTTAGGAATTTGTTCAATTGTTTCTGACGTCAATCATCTCAAGCACGTGCTTTTTAGCACATTTGCTCTTTGCTGAAATCACCTCGGCTTTGGTTACCAACTCGTTAGCCGTAGCAGCATCATTATCTGTTTTATTCTTTCACTTATTAATTTGTGTTTACTATTTATTTGCTTCTCTATTTAAATAATTTTTAGCATTGTCATGTATATATTAGATTTTTAAATGTAATTGTATATGTGTAATTTATTTATTGTGGAAGAACTATAATAAAGTATGTATGTATCTAATATAAAGTAAAGTATGTAATGTAATGTAATGTAATGTAATGCAATGTAATGTGAAACTTTATTTAGACACGGAGAATCTCCAGTTAAGCTAAAAGTTAAAAGCGAAGACTTATTACAACTGTTTCACATGATTGCCGTGTGGGAATCCGATATGTCAGATACCTTCTAAATACCCCGTTTAAACTGCTCAATAGAGCTAGCGTTTTTCAAATGTTGGGGCAAGTTATTCCACAAACAAGCCCCGCTATAACAAAAGCTTCGTTTCTGGTAGTTAGTTTGGCTTGGGAAGGGAAAGTTCCCCTTCAAGGTTCCTTAAGTTATAATCAGTAACATGGCGTTGAGCGAAAAGACACTAATAAGAATGACCACTAATGAGATGCAAGTTGTTTATGATAAGGACCACAAAGAGTGTTCGTTGATAAAACTTCACTAGAACACACACGATACTATCAAATATTAAGAAATGTTTAAATGGAAAATAATCCAGTCAGATACGAAGTAGTATTTGAACAATACTTGCGTTCAAGCTGAGACATACACTACATGTAAGTGCGTAATTAGCCAGGGAAACGCTCGTTTTAGGGTTTATCAATTATGTGTCACTAATTTAAAAGGGGGAAATGATCCAAGTATTGCACCAAAACAGAACACATGCCTCGCATGTTTCGAAAAGCGACCGAAGCTGGGAGTGAAGCATTCGATACCATGGAACTGAAGCGTTCCTTTCGAATTTTCAGGATAAATGTATTCAGCTTAAGGGAGAATCAGCACAGAAACATTTATAAGAGGGCCCTCAATTGGGTAGTAAAGTAAAAGTAAAAATCTTTATTTATACTTAGTAAATGGATTATAGCACACGAGGTGCTGCCTAGACCGAGCTAAATGAATATAATAGATGCACAGGAAATGATCTACATCAAGACTAGGGGTAAAAAATATTAAATATGTATGTATATATATATATATATATATATATATATATATATATATATATATATATATATATATGTGAGGGTAAACTACATCAGCTTGTTTCTAATCAGCTTTTTAAATGACAAAAGATTAGGCGCAGCTCCAATTTTGTCGTCATGGCTATTCCACAGTTTACTTCCTCAAATACCGAATCGATTTGAGTCCATAAGTGCTGGTATTTCGGTAGTTTCAGAATATTTGTGCCTCGTAGATTATATTCAGAGACTCGCTATTGAAAAAGATCTTGAATATACAAAGAAGCTTGATTATTCAAAGCCTTACAAACTAACGTAACTATGTTCTGAAGTCTTCGATTATAAATTGTGGTCTTTTTGGCTTTCCCTAGTGAACGTTCGCACTGGTTCGTCTTATCCTGGAATACACTCCTCAGAGCCCTTTCATTTAACTTTTCAAGCTTGTCAAAGTCGCTTTTCAGACAAAAGTGCCACACAGTAGAACAATAGTTAAGATGTGAAAGAATGAATGAGTTATATAACTTGATTGTGGCATTAAAAGGAATCTCAGGCGTTTAAATCTTTTAAATACAGAAAATTTTCTGCTAATTTTACGACATAGATGGGCAATATGCTCATAGCTTTTACGTTTCATTAATTAGCTTTTTGACGGCTAAAAACATCTTACCAACCGAGCTTGAGGGTCGTACGGGAATTATTGGCCCGAGGTCGAGGCATTACGGACCAGACACAGCGAGGTCCGTACAAAAACGATGGAGGGCAATATTAACTAGTACGGCTCGAGCAAATTACAGACCCGGGCAAAATTGTTGAAACACTTTAGACCTCACTTTACAATACCTTCCCCTCCCACAATGTTGTTTTGGCAAATGGGCTCAGAAACTCGCATTAAAACAACATTGTGTGGGGAGAATGAGCTGCGAAAGCTTCCGATCTGTATGGTTGTGTACTGCTCCAACGAATTTTGTCACAGACTGTAAGTCAGAAGGCAGTTTATTATATGGCATTGGGACATGTTTGGTGATTTTTATCTCAAAATGCAACTTTTGGTCGCTTCAAATTCAATGGGCTTCCGCCGCAACGTGTGTTTCAGGACGCGAACAACCCAAAAAGAACAAGCCATCTTGATTTTGAGAACAAATGTATTGAATGAGAATATTTATAGGCTTAGTTTTCACAGGTTTAGTTGCAAATTCTGAAATTGCCGACTTTCGAAAACAAAAGATACACGGCTTATGACCGTTTCCATAGAAACGGTCCGTATGGCAAGATCCCGACTAATATAACCTGAGGGGGCACGGCGGACGGACAACGGGAGAAAAGCTTGACACAAGGGTTTTTACTGCAGCCTTCCGCCCCCTCTCAGAATGATAAGTAACAGTACACTTATTATCTATCAAAGTCATTTCCCGCTGTCATGTTGAACTTCCATGTCCATTTATCTTTGCCATTTTCTCCCCACCCCCTTCCCCTAAGGAAGTCCTGATACTTAGGTTAGATCCAGACCAAGAAAGAACCAATCGGAACGTTCGGCGTTACCTTGCCATATAATAAACAGTTATTGGATGAGGCTGAGCATGATATCATGAATTATCAAAACCGAGGTTTGTGTTATCTGCCGAACCCGAAGGCTGAGGCAGATAACAAAGACACGAGGTTTTGATAATTCACGATATCATGCAAAAACCGAATTCAATAATTGTTTATACATTTGTCACATAATTTATCCTCAGAAACAGAAGCGAAGCGTTCAGCCATTTTGTTTCTCAGGAGAACACTCCAAGGGGCTTAGTAACCAGGCAGACGTTGAACTTGACATGATAAATGCAATATCTGCTCATGTCAAGTTCACAAGCTACTGTGAATTGATTGAATGCTCTCGACCAATCAGATTTTTCATAGTGAGTCTGATGTATAATAATAAGGGTTGATGGGTTGATAGTTTTCACCTGTTTACGGTCAATGGTTTGCGTTTTTAGGTTATTAAAAGGCTAACTGCTAAATGTTTGACCGTGTAGCCAACAGGGAGAGATGGACTGGGCTTGGTTTGAGGAACAACAAGGATAGCAGTACTTAGTATACCTGCACTTCCCCGCGAGTTCCTAGCTTTATTCGCAGCTTTTTTCGCACTTCTCGAAATAGCCTTGCCAACAGCTTTAGCAGCTGGTCCTATCCAGCCATTAGCTCCAGGAAGAATCAGCGAAGAGGAGTGCACAGTGATGTCTTCAACATTATTAAACCAGTAACCTCTCAGATTTACGAAATCTGCTGCAATACTCAACGCGATAAGTAGATACACCGCCTTTAGCAAGGATGCCATTTTAGGTCATGGACTGTAACAGAGAAGGAAATAAAAAACGAGTCATAACGGCAACTTCGGCTTGATATTATGCTCAGTTATGGAGATGCCTTATCGATCTAGTTACAGCATTACAAACATAATTATATTATTGTAAACATGCACAAGCTAGGATTGGGTCTAGTTTTACCTGTAACAAAATGCTTCGAGACAGATACTGATTTGCTGAACAGGCGTGAAGAACCAACTCTCCCTAGCTTGCTGTCCTTTATGAAGTGGACTGCAATTATTGTTAAAGGGGAAAAGTTTGCTTGCTGAGTATACATTTGACAAAGAATATCTCAACAAGAAACCAATATGTACTGAAGCATTTAACTCAATAATCAGAACTATGGTCGGCTCTGTTCTAGCCTGACGTCATACAATCACATTCTTCATTGGGTAGCAGCTACATCGAAATTGTTCTTCACCATGCTATCCTATCACTGGAATATATATATGTTATTCACCGGCCGGGAGGTCCGTATTGGGAAAAACTGTGCCCGAGGTCTCGAGTACGGCCCGAGGTAGACTTTCTCAAAGTACGTTTTTGTGGGAGGCCAGTGGGGTGGAAAACGGACTTTTCTCACCTGCAGCGCGCCATATTCTACCGACCAGATTTTAGGTCGGCGGTGTGTCCGGGGGTGTGGTAGCAATAATCTCCAATCAGAAACCGTCATGTAATTTGACGTAATTTTCCTGGAAACTTGGGGTGCTTACCATTTAGCCAAAAAATCCGGAAATTTCGGTTTGAGGTCAAATGGAAAGGCAATCTTCCGGAAAATCTTTTCGGAAATTGTGGACAACCTCCAGAGGTAGTCCTCTTTTTCCGTTCGGAACGGAATTCGCAAAATGCTCTTACCATTTGCGAGAACCTTCCGTTTCCAGGCCCTTTCTCACAAGATCGAGTAAAATATGCGGGATGGAATGCTGTGTAGTAAATGGTAAGCGCCATTCTCATCCGGTTGGTCATTAAATCCGGAAAATCGCTTACCTTTATGCAACGATCATTCCATCCGGATTATTTGGCTAAATGGAAATTACCCTTGATCTCCCGCTCAAGTGCTTACCCTCGATCACGGAATCAAAATGACTGTGCGAGAAGCCATAAACTTCGGTTTAAAGAAACTAAATTTCGAAGATATCAGAGAAAACCAAAGGAAGGTGGTAGAAGCCTACATCAGTGGTCGAGATGTTTTGATGATTTCGCCGACAGGATCGGAAAAAAGTCTTACCTTTCATATAGCGCCGTTTGCGATAGATTTCTTCAAACATGGCGAAAGGGATGATATTCAGACAGTGTGCCTCGTAATTTGTCCTCTGGTTTCGTTAATGAATGATCAAGTGTCTAGCTTACGTGAAAAAGGAATCAAAGCTGTTGTCCAGAGAGTTCCGAAAATGAAAACAAGGAAGCCTTAGAGGGCAAATACAACCTTGTGTTCACAAGCCCCGAAGCTTTGTTTGGTAGTCATTGGTCCACGATTCTCACATTGAAGAACAAAATCGAAGCTGTATTCATTGATAAAGTGCGTTGTGTGGCGAAAGGGTTAGTGTTCTATTCTTTTCATGTTTACATTGTTAGAAAGCTATCAGTTATACCACTTTTCGTTCAGCTTCTTTTCTTCTGTCTCAAGTTCGCTTTTGTTGTCTTCCACGGCTTTCTCGCTGATATTTCACACCTATTGTTATGTATGGCAATTATGTATGGCGATACCGCTGGCTCAGGATCTCTAGTTGTTCGATTATTCAGTTATTGTTTGTTAACCAATCAGAATAAACCACGCGGTCAGTTGTTGATCCAACATGGCGTCTGTGTTGTAAGAGTGTATCAAACATGGTGTCAGAATAGAGGATAACGAACGCCACTGAACCGAGCATGGCCGAAGGATACGCAAATTCGTCGTACAAATGGCCAACTATGAACTGGGCTGCTGCAGACCTGAGTAAAGAATGGGAACACTGCGAATCCACGTTTGGAGGACCGCTCAGCAAATGCACTGAGAAGGAGAAAATATGCAACCTTATGAGCTTCGTCGGCGACAAAGGCCGGGAAATTTACCTTACCTTCCAGTGGGAAACTGTTCGTGTTGGAACAGGAGAAAGTGCTCAAGATGTAAATGAGAGAGACATACTCGAAAGAGTCGTCGGAAAGTTCAAAGCACACCTCGAAGCCAAGAAGAACCCGATTATGGCAGCAGTTAAATTTGACCGAAGACGTCAGTTACAAGGAGAAACCTTTGACTCCTTTGTCACCGATCTTAAGCTCCTGGCGCGTGGTCTGGACATGACTGAGTCGAATAAATTGATTCGGAACGCCATCGCATGCAAATCTCTGGACGAGCGAGTCAGGCAACGCTGCTTGGAGAAAAGTAAAAACCTCACCCTTGAAATGGCAATCGATATCGGTCGGATGTTCGAAGCGACTAAGGATGGAATGCAAGTGATGTCTGGCGAAGACCCTAAAGTGGAGGTCAATAAACTTGCATGGAAGGGGGGCTCGTCCAAAAAGCCCAAAAACAAGGTACCAAAGGAGAAAAATGTGCAAGTTCCAAAATGTGATAGATGTGGATACAATGCCCACAAGCCACATGAAAAATGCCCTGCCAGAAAGGAGTCGTGCAACAAGTGTAAGAAAATTGGACATTTTGCTAATGTGTGCAGAAGCAAGAAAAGCAATGTCAACTTACTAAATGAAATGGACTATCCTGGAGAAGGCTATTCTAGTGATGAGGAGGGTCCTGAAAGTGATGTGCAACTACTTCATGTAGCAAGCCTGGAAATGAATGGCATCCGTGACAAAACAAAAACCAGTGAAAGTGATGAATGGTGGGCGGTGGTAGAAGTGGGTAACAGTACTCTGCACTGTCAACTCGACACTGGTGCCTATGCAAGTGTTATCAACACTACTCATCTCAAGCAAGTAGCACCCAGGGCCCTGATCAAACAAACCAAGAAGACCCTGGTGTCATACAGCCAACACCGAATCACACCAAAGGGCTACGTCACTCTTCCCGTAAGATTTAAGGACAGGGAGTTAAATGTGAACTTCTATGTCATAGATAGTGAGCAGAAGCCAATATTGTCAGGTGAAGTTTGTCAAGCCCTCAACCTGGTTCAGCGGGTACATAATCTACAGGAACATGTAGATCCAAGCTTAAAGGAGCTACTCAACCAGTATCCAGATTTACTAAGTGCATCAGGAGCCATGCCTGGAACTTACTCCATCAAGATTGACCCCAAAGCAACACCAGTAGTGCATGGACCTCGTAGACAACCTGCAGCACTCCTTCCCAAGATCACAGCGAAGCTTAAGGAAATGGAAAAGGAAGGACACTTAGCCAAAGTTTCACAGTCCACTGACTGGGTTAACTCTATGGTAGTTTCAAGTCGAGGTGAAAAGATCAGGATCTGCCTTGACCCGGGTGATCTCAATAAAGCAGTAAAGCGGGAGCATTATCCAATCCCCACTGTAGAAGAAATTGCAGCCAAGATACCTGAGGCAAAAGTGTTTACAGTCCTTGATGCGAAGAGTGGGTATCTCCAGATGAAACTAGACTACGAGTCTAGTCTACTGACAACAATGAACACCCCAATAGGCAGATACAGATGGTTAAAACTACCATTTGGAATCAAATCAGCTCCAGAGCTGTACCAAAGGGCCATGGATGAAATGTTGGAGGATATTGATCACGCATATGCCATCATGGATGACATACTGATTGCAGGACGTGACATTGCCCACCACGACTCAGTCCTAAATGAAGTTCTCCACCGTGCCAGAACCTACAACCTTAAGCTGAACTTCGAGAAGGTCAAAGTGCGAAAACAACAAGTTCCATATGTGGGCCACATCATCTCAGCAGAAGGCCTTAAACCAGATCCGGAGAAAGTAAGAGCTATGAAGGACATGCCACCCCCCGAAACAAAAGATGTGCGTCGGTTCCTGGGATCTATCCAGTACCTAGCCAAGTTCCTCCCAATGCTAGCGGAAGTTGAAACACCACTGCGGGAGCTGACAAGGAAAGATGTACTCTTCCACTGGGACAAGCCACAAGCAGCTGCGTTCCAGAAGCTCAAGGATATGTGCTGTGAAGCTCCTCTGTTAGCCTACTATGATGTCAGAAAAGATGTGACCATACAATGTGATGCCAGCAACAGCGCTGTGGGTGCGGTCCTACTGCAAGAGGGAAGGCCAATAGCCTACGCATCCCGAAAACTTCGACCATCAGAGCTCAACTGGGCGCCAATAGAGAAAGAAATGCTGGCCATTGTGTTCAGTACACAGAAGTTCAGAGAGTACATTCTGAGGAAAACAACCCTGGTCCAGACTGACCACAAACCCCTGGAAATGATACTGCGCAAGCCCCTGACAACAGCACCATTAAGATTGCAGGCAATGATGCTGAGAGTGAGTGGCTATGATCTAAGCGTAGAATACCTGCCAGGGAAGAAGCAAGTCCTCGCAGACACTCTCAGCCGAGCAAGTCTAAATGAGGTTCCACCGGAAGAAGAGGAGATACAAGTAAACATGTTGGAAAGAATCTCCGTGTCTGAGCCAAAGTATGCAGAACTCCAACAAAACACAGCAAATGAGCTTCATGAATTGTATGCTATGATCCAAGCCGGCTGGCCAGACACAAAGCAACAAGTCCCACACAGCATCCGCCAATACTGGGACACACGTGATGAGCTCGCGGTGCTAGATGGAGTAATCTACCGAGGAATGAGAATCGTAGTCCCCCCGTCTATGAGGCCAGCCATGCTGGAAATCATACATGGAACACATCTGGGAATCGTAAAGTGTAAGCAAAGAGCCAGGGAAGCCCTTTACTGGCCCGGCATGAGTGGGCAGATAGAAGACAAAGTCAAGGATTGTACCACGTGCCATGATTATGCCCCTGCACAACAGAAAGAGCCTCTGATGCCGAGCCCTGTTCCGGACCTGCCTTGGGAAAGAGCCGCTTCAGACATTTTCGCCTTTGAAGGTGAACATTACCTGTTGCTAGTTGATTACTTCTCCAAGTTTATTGAGGTGACCAAACTGAAGGATCTGACATCCCTGGAGACCATTGAAGTCCTGAAAGAGCATTTCAGTCGACACGGCATCCCAGCAAAACTCGTCACTGACTGTGGTAGCCAGTACACAAGTAGAGAATTTGAGACATTTGCTAAAAGCTACACCTTTGAACATGTCCTAGTAAGCCCGAAGCACCCCAAAGCAAATGGGGAGGCTGAAGCCGCAGTCAAAACAGTGAAATCTAT
>NC_090873.1:5667792-5677792 GCF_036669935.1 Montipora foliosa | reverse complement strand
AAATTTAATCAACAAATGACGTTGAGTCCAAGAATAAAACGTAGGTCGTATTGGTAGAGGGACAATGTTCTCACTGCTACGCAAACCCTACTCTCCCCTCCCCAACCCAAGATGGGGCAAAACGTTTGGAAAATCTTTGGGAGAAAACCAAAATGATAAAAAAAATTGATCTTGTGAAGTACATTAAACTAACTTGTATGCATACACGAGGAGACAATTATTTCTTCCAAATGTAACTGAGAGAACAGTCCTTTAATTTAAATTATTGTCCTTTGATAGTTGGCAAAAAGAGTTTATGTTCTCTTCCCCTCCAACTGGCTTTATTTGAAAGGAACCAGTATGGAGGAGGAATTCGTTTTCTAGCTGCACATTTGAATTGCTAATTACTACTAAATTATGCGTGGTTTTTTGCCTGCCAAGCTCCAACTCAAGAAACGCTATGGCGAAGCTAAATTATCGAGATTTACGGCATTTTCATGGCTCTTTTTCCTGAAGAAATGATTGAAATGTTGGAGAGTTGTCTTATGGAATTAATTTTTGTCAAAACCTTTATGGTCGAGGTTCCGTCTATTCAAAGTTATCAAACGGTTCGGCTGATGATTCCAATATGGAGGACAGGACACTTTCATCGATCGAAAAGGAAAATTTTCAAGGTGTTCTACAACAAATGCTTAACAGGTATTTTGAAAATAATTCTATATAATTATATATCTTATATTTCTTGTCTCCATCAAAAAGTGCTTGATTTGCGGTGTAATAAACTACCTACTAAAACACAGAGAAATACATTATATTAAATTCCAATTTATTCTAGTCTAAAATACCAGCTCACCCATCAAGTGATTATAGGGGAGATATCGTTGACGTCACCTATTGTCATTAATGTGCCAACCAGAGCCTCATTGGCTGTCGAAACAAAGGGTCTTTTGTTCCTGTGGTTGGCATATTTGAATAACAAAAGCCGCAATGTTTGTAAACAGATAACTTCCCTATTATGAGAGCCTATTTTATGTCATATCATATTTATGGATATAATACTTTTTTTAAAGAAATTGTTACGTTTAGAAGCATGAATTGTATAAACACAGATTTGTTATGTTTAAGCAGGTTAAAGTTCACTTTATCCAGATTGATCATAGCAATGTCTGGGGTAATAAAAAAATACCGTTCGTCGTTATTCAAGTTCATATGATAAATCATGTAGAAACATACTGTTTGATTATAGTTTATCTTCTTTTTTTTATACTTAAGGATTCCGTTCGCACGCTGGTGAAAATTTATTTCTCCACACCACATTACATTTATTTAAATATTAATTAGTTAATTTGTTGTTTATTTATTTATTATAAATCCTAATATGTACACCATCACACGGGCCTTTTATCTTTAATTGCACTCACGTGATAAGACGACCATGTTGGTGAAAAAACACCAGAAAAATGTAGCTCAGGTTTTGCATAATAATAGAGTCAAATTCCCAAAAGACTTTTTCGCTATTGCTCTTTCCACCAACATGGCCGCTGTGACATCAGGTGTAATCAAAGAATATAGAGGATGGATAGTAGGTCATTCCATCCTTTGAAGTTGTACAGATTCAGCCTCATTTTTTTTGTGTTGCTCATCGTTGGGAAAGCGTTCGCCCGGCTTGCTCTGAGGATACTGCAACAACTCGCGGAACGGGTCTAACCCTATAGTCGCTGTGGGGCTTCACATCGCAAAGGTCTACCACCGACATGATCTTTACCTTGAGACAGCTCCCGGAGAAGTGTCGGGAACAGAAGCACATCGTCTTCCTAGACCTGACCAAGGCGTTTGACCTTTTTTATGAGCAGGAAAGACCTCTTCAAAATTCTAGAAAAGATGGGGTGCCCACAAAAGCTGTTGAGGCTGGTGTCGTCATTCCAAGAGGACATGAAGGTGAAGGGCACAGTGCTGTGAGACAGGTCATCATCCGCCGTCTTCCCCATCCAAAGCGGCGTGAAGCAGGGCTGTGTCCTCGCCCCCACACTCTTTGGTATCTTTTTCTCCCTGCTGCTGACTTATACTTTCAGCGAATCAGAAGATGGAGTGTTCCTCCACACCCGATTTGACGGCAAGCTGTTCAACCTGTCCCGTCTGCGAGCCAAAAGTACGAAAGCTCCTGCTGCGAGAAATGCTCTCCGCCGACGATGCTGCCCTGGCCTCCCACACAAAAGAAGGACTGCAGGCTTATCAACTGCCTGGCTCATGGCTGCAGGGAATTTGGGCTACCCATCAGCCTGAAGAAAACGAACGTGATGGGTCAGGATGTTAGCGAGGCGCCCAGCATCTCCGTTGAGGACTACACCCTGGAAGTGGTGGAGGACTTCTCTTGCCTCGGCTCAACAACCTCCATCAACATGTCCCTTGATGCCGAGATCAACAAGCCCATCTGCAAAGCAGCATCAGCCAAGTCCAGACTGTCGAGAAGGGTGTGAGAGAACGCCAAGCTGACTGCAAACACCAATATTTCAGTGTACAACACCTGTGCACGTGTGCTGAGCACCCTACTCTGGGGGCAGCGAAACCCGGTCAGCTTACGCCCGAACGTGAGAAAAGTCGCCTCAACAGTTTCCGCCTGCGCTGCCTGCGGAGCATCCTAGGCATATCCTGGCATGACAGAGTGCCCAACAAGGATGTCCTTGAGCGTGCGAACATCCCAACTATGTTCGCAATGCTGTCTTCGATGCGCCTGCGCTGGGTAGGCCTTTTTCGGCGCGTGGAGGATGGACGCCTGCCAAATTAAAGGATTTCGTCTACGGCGAGCTCACGCCATGCAGGCTCCAGACCAGTTGGCCGCCCACGAAGACGTATGCAAAAGAGACATGAAGTCCGTCGATATCAACCCTGACTCATGGGAAGCAGCCGCAGTTGATCGCAGCAACTGGTGCCGCTTGGTGCGGACAGAGGTGGAGAGAGCAGAGGCCAAGACTGGGAACAGCAGTGGCACAACAGAAGGGAACGACAGAGAGTGAGAGCAGCTTCAGCACCTACTTTATCAACAGCTTACATTTCCAGCAAATGTGACAGAGCTTGCCATTCCAGAATTGGACTTAACTGTCGCAGCCGATGCTGCTCCACAGAAAACTGACATTTCCGGCCCAGCCATTGTCATTCGAGACAGACGGAGACGACGGCATATGTGTTACAAGTACTGACAACATTAATGCAATGGTTGTAGTGGTAAAGCCCTGGTCAAACGGACTCGCAAGTAGTCGCAAGTAGCCACAAGTTGAACTTGCGTAGAGACTTGCGTTGGGTGGCCAAACGGACTCGCAAGTTCCCTCGCAAGTACACGCAAGTCGCAAAAAAAACTTTTTTTTTTAGTCTGATTGGTCAACCAACTTGCGTTGACTTGGGTTGGGTGGCCAAACGGTGAAAAGCTTGCGTCAAACGGAGTCGCAAGTAGCTATAGACGCAAGTTGTGAACTTGCGTCTACTTGCGAGTTCGTTTGACCAGGGCTTAAAGAGCGCTTAATAAGGGTGTAGCACGGTCCGAAATATGAGCAGAAATGTTCGCCTTCATATCGAAACAAAACGTAACTTAAGTTTTGCTAGATCCGGTAACATAGCATATTGAGATTTACAGAACGCATAGTATTTTTCAGCTAGAAGTCTTGAATGTTTGTTTGGTGAGTAACTGAATGCGTAAAAACGAACAGCTCAACCAGAATAGACCAGTTCTCTAGCTTTAAAACGACTCGAAATGTATTCAATCTTCTGCATATTTAATCCTTGGTACTTTTGTGATGAGAAAATTTTGTTTTACCAAAGGGAGCGACTCAGGTCAAATTCCCACCGTGAAAAGATAATGGAGAGAATGAGCATCGCGTTTACACAAACGCGAGACGGTGGGCTGCTGCTTGTCATAAAAGCATGAAAATTGTTATTTTAAGTTGTCTCTCCCTTCAAAAAAATTGCACGCTAGAAATGAGCTCATATCAAACGTTTTACTTAGCAACTGTCAAAGCATCCCAGTTTTTCTGGAAGTAAATTTTTCATCTCCATCACTTTTATAATTCATTTATTTATTCAGAGCAAAGAACAGAGAAAAATTGAGTGGAGTCGTGCAAAGAACCAGAGGCGTTCGCATATGAGGGTGTCTTCGTTTCTGAAAAGAAGCCCTATTCTTTTTAGGGCCGGGTGAAACGTTTGAAAAGAAATCTCTCAAATACAAGATGAATCGATCCCGCTACACAGTGTATTTCTAACATAAAGCATAAAAGTTTGTTGATAGCTAATACTAGCAACGAGATTGTATAACATCTTGTCTTCGGCCATCCTAGCTTAAGGTAATTCCTTATAGTATTGCATTGCGCATCCCTACTGCGCACGATTTTCGCGTCATTAGCGCGCGCTCATGAGCACGTGCGTGTACGAAACGTAAGAGATTTCCCTCAAACTAAGCCCGATAGCGACATAACTGCTCCTTTTCTCTCAAACGAGCACGGTGACCCCGATTTTCTTTCAGGTACTTGCTAAGAACAGTCTAATAAAGAACATATTTAAAGAAGAGAAAAAGTGTGATAGTAGAACATGACTTTTTTTTAGAAAACAGTTACGTACTGGGTGTATTTTGGCCAAGGCGAAGATTACAAGCTAACCACGGAACTGTCCCAAAAAGTACACTATTCCTACAACCAGGCAGTCAAAAACGGCGTCAATGAAGCAATACTGCTTATGTGAATAAAAGAAGCTTTATTTTCAAAGTAAAAGTTTGTGTCTTTGAAGTTACCAAGTCTTAATTCTGTATGAAGATGATTCGAATTTATAACGCTTAACCAGTAACGTTACCCTATTTTAAACAAGCGTAAACAAGCACGGTGACCCCATTTTTTTATTGCATTTTTTAATGTTCACATCATGAATGTTAATTATGCCAAGTTTCCAAAAAAGTTTGACAGTAGAACTGTTTCAAGGGAATTACTTTAATTAAGAATAAAATACAAACTGCGGAGATGAACATTTTTAAAATGCGTTTATATTAACTTGACGTTTCGTATGCTTCTCTACATGCATTCTAAAAAATAACCGTTACATTTTCAAAGTTTTCTTACATACGAAAAAAAGAGATCTTCTGGATACTGCAAAGTGAGGCATTAGGGCAAAGAAATAAAGTGAAAGCGACATCACAGAACAGAAATCTGTGGATAGAGACGGGCGCGCGGAGGGAGAGGGAAGTTGGTCGTCGGAAATTGCACAAAAGCAAGTTGTCCAAACGCAAGACTTAAGACTTATCAAGTGCTTTTCCGTGGTCTTGGGTTTGACAGCTCTTGTTCCAGTTCTACAAGAACAATAGTGTTCTGCAAGTGAAAAGCGGTTGTGCATGACTGGTAGTGTTCTACCCTCACAGTGAATAAACCTTGTGAAGTAGTGAACAGGTGTGGGTTTCATTCTTGCGTTTTCCAAAATGATTGTAACTCTTCTACGCGTTCCCACGGTCTGCCAGACCACTGGATAGATGATGATGGTGCTGACAATGATGATGGGTGTATTTCAAATATCCTATAAACACATACCGGACCAGCCAGTGAAGGCATGGATGCAACCACTGCATGTGTAAGGAACATGCACTTATTCATACATATCCTCATTTGGGCAGGCAGGTCGAATGAAACGCGCCGCAACTCTGCAGCTGATGGGGACCTACATGCCCTGTTAACAATTTAATAATTTCGTTGTTGTTGTTGTTGTTGTTGTTGTTGTTTTGGTTACGGACTAAAGTATCAATCCAACACGGCCCTTGTGGCTCACAAATGTGAAGTTGGCATTTAAAGATGAAGTAGAATCAACCATCTCTTCTCGAAAACGAGCCCTGGAGATAATGCTTCTAATGAGGTCATTTTTAAGAAAAGCCCATTTGTTAAGATGGAAAGTCACTTTTTCAAGTAGAATTTTAAGGTTTAATTTTGATACTTTATCAAGCTGTTTCTTTTAAGCAAAGATTTCACAATTACAGTAAAATACTAAAAAAAGAAGCACTTTTGGCAGTTGTTAGGGACAGTGCCCATTATTGTTATTGCCTATACGTTCTGCGGATCTCGAGATACCCGGATTTCCTATCAGCGGTGCTCATTAATACAAAGATATCTTGTGCGGTTCGAAACTATGCAGAGAAAGCAGAACTTAGCAAGTGCTCTTGGTATCCCAAAAGAAAATTGGGGATAATCATGCATTTTTCAACATAATCAAGCTTCAATTTGGAAAAGAACGCCATACATTGCTTTGGGTTTTAAAGCTTTTTACAAATATTGTTGATTGATCGTCTTCGAAAAATGCGTGGTTACCCCCAATTTTCTTTTCAAATGGTCTGGATAGCACAAGTGTTAAATTTAAACATACAGTTTTCTTTGTGGATCTCAATGGCACTTGTTAAGATCTGCTTTTCCTGCATATTCAGTAAACCGCGCAAAAATACTTTTGAATTAGTAGGCACAGTCCTTAATCACTTTGGCAGTTGTGAAAAAATCCGTGTTCCTGTGTCCTAGTATCCTGTCCAAAATTTTTTTTTATCCCAGAAGCTCCATGATGCACTGCTATCCGGATGATCCAAGATGGCGGATGATAGACTGTCACTGCTCATCGATCATAGAGGATTGTATTGTTGTTACAACAGGACATTAATACAACGCGACGTAAATGCAAATCAAAGGTAATACTTTAAAACCTGTTTTGTTGGTTTCTTAAAAGGGAAAGATGGCGATTTTGGTTAGTATTGAGGTTTTTTAATGGGACTTTAAACAACTGCATTGTGCATTGTAGGTGTTAAGAATTTTTGATAATTTTATAAGAAAGGTCTGTCTTCGGATAGTAGCTTTAATTTAAGGGAAACCTTCAACAATGAGCTTATTCTTCAAGCTGATGAACGTTTTCTTAGAAAGGTAACAGCACGAAACAAACACACAGCGACTGTTAGAGCAACGTCTGTGTTTTTTGAAGCAGCAACAAAACAGCACAGCTTTAAGCTCACTGAAGAATGTCATACTACACATGAAACTAACACAGTGTTGTGCAACATATTAGCATGCTCTACATCAGCGAAGTAGTATTCACTGGGTCCTAATAACTCAATGGTAAAAGTTTGATCTGTGACTTTTTTTAAATTTTTTTTTTTATTTACACGCAAATACACTTAGGTTGTTTACACTTATACAAATTACTTACACTAATTAGTATTTGAATTCTACATAGTACTTCTCTGTTAAGTAAAAAAACACACAAACAAGTATTCGAGAAGATAACAGAACAGGATAAATGGAAAAAAAAAACAACATTAACAACTAACAGTATTGAGCCTCTGCATTACCTTATCTTTGAGATATAAATATAAAAAAAGCAATACATCATTTATTTTGATTGAGAGCAGAATTCCTATATTAATCCAGCTTATATATATAATAATAATGCTATTTGTTTTTTAATTGGTCTTTATTTTATTACGTGATATGCCAATAAAGGTATGTGGAAAAAAGTAGTATTACATCTAAATACCGTACATTTTTGTAATTTTCATTGAGTAGTTAATTTCTTTACAAGACTAGTTCATCTAGAGGCAGTTCTTTTTGAAGATGTTTTGAGGAATAGATATATTCTTTGACCAAGATGATGAGCTAATCTAGCCTGCGTCTCACGGGACCAGAGAGCATATCATTTACATGTAGATCATGAAAGGCAACTTTTTCATTCGAGAGTGTTATTGCAGTATCTTGGCAATGATTAAACCACGATATGTACATGTAATTTGTGAATAAAGTTTAACAGACTCTGTGCAATTAATAAAAGTGTGTTCTATTGAATCAGCATTAAAGCAACATATACATTTATCATTCTCCGCTAAACGAAATAGTTTGAGTTCTCTCTTCGTTACAACTGTTCTATGCAAAAAGCGATTTCAAACAAAATTGACGAAACTGTTTGTTATTCTGGTAAAGCGATATATGTCTTGAAACTTATTAAACCAATCAACAAATATTTCTTGATCTGTGACTTACAGACCTCGCCGTAGGAAAGCATAATAATAATCGGTCAGTTCAGAATGCAGACTGCAGTATAATTATAGCTTTTATTTGAATAGCTTATCAGAATCTGATATCGTCGATGATCCAGAGACTTTTGTTATTTTTTTTTTTTATTATTAACAATAATTAATCTCTTTAAACAATGACAACATTATGTTACAATTACGTACATAATTATAGCAAAATATACACACACTATTTACTCAACTGAACCCTGGAAACTGAAAGCATTGTAAGGAGAAGGCGTCATGCTATGATCTTATTAGTTGTATTAAAGTTACGGTTTTCCATGTCCAGGAAAAAGCAGACTTTCTCTTAAGTAAGATGCTGGAGTTAAGAAGCAAACTAAAACTAAGCCAGGATGGTTAGAAATTATTTCCCATTTTTGGTGTCCTCACTCAGATTCAATCTCATACCTTGATTTCAATAATGCAAGACTACATGTAGTATTACAAAAGACAGGGTAGAATTTGTTCTGTTTTAGCTAACCATATCTGAAAACTGGGTATAAAAAGCCATTTTGTACAACATGGCAAACAGAAACCGGGAATAGAACTGTCTTGGCAGGGCACACTTTTAGATTTCAACTGTACAGTGTACATTTGAAAGTAAGGACAAGATCACTTTTGGGCTTTTCATGATAGCCCCATGAAAGAAATGGATCTGTCAATCAAATTTGAAAACCGTAACGAGCATACCCAACATGCTAGGATACCCGAGGATAATTATGTTTTAGTTTGTGGTGATTTGTCTCTGAAATATTAATTCGCTTTTTTATATTGTTTATAGCTGTTACGTGTACATGTAGCTTTTCTTTGTGGTGCTCAGTACAGAGTTAAAACACTCATTTTCTGTTCATTCGACATCTGTAGATATGCCTTCTATTATCATCTCAGTAACGTGATCAGTTAATGTTCGTGGAATGGGGAACATTAGCATTGTCAGCAGCCACTTGACCTGGGAAATTCTAGCTTTTGATCTTTGATTACTGATTCTGACACCATCCAGACTGATGAACTGAAAGGCCAGCTTTATTTTAGGTCAACAGTAAGGTATAATGTAGGAACAATACATTGTATGTACAAGAAAGTACAGTTCAGTACCCTTCATGTGAATGACTTGTTAAGATCACAGAATTTTGTCCAAAGACTGGAAACATAATTTTATAGGCATCATAAGGTTAGTACAAATTTACAACACAGCAAACAGCAGCAAGGGAAAAACCTTTTTTTATTATAGTACATGTACATGTACAAGTAGCTTTGATTTACTTAGGGCACATTTTTAGCTTTCAACCACAAACTTGAAAGTACAATGTAAGAAGAAGATGTTCAAGAACCATTCGGTACATGTATCTTTCATGAGAATGTTAAGACCACAAAATATTGTCTACAGACTGAAAACATAAACTATAAGGCACTTTTTTAAGTACAACACAGGAAAGAACTGTCTTTACAGTAGCTTTATTTAATTGATTTAACGCAGCTGGGGGCACACTTTCAGATTTATGCCGCAGACTTGAATGTAAGAACAAGATGTACAAGAAGTAACTATTCAGTAAATGTATCTTTCTTGAGAATGTTAAGACCAGAATTTTGTCCACAGGCTGAAAACACTGTAAAGGCATAATTACAACACAGGAAAGAACTCTTGATTTAACTGATTGCAATTTTAGATTTCAACCACAGGCTCGACGGGTGTTAAGACCCAAGACCCCGGGGTCTTAGTTTTCGTAGTACGAAAGACCCCGGGATCTTACCTTTCATAGTACGAAAACTAACAAAGATCCCTTGTAAACAGTGGAGATTACTGGAAAGAAACCTGGGAAAACCTACCGCTAGTCAGCAATTTGGGTGCTGGATGTTGTTGTCATACACAGTGCCATTTTTATTTACATGTGTGAATGTTGTGTGACAGAAACAAAACAGTGACCCTTCATCGATGTTTACTTATTGGCACGGAAA
>NC_090873.1:5645292-5660292 GCF_036669935.1 Montipora foliosa | reverse complement strand
GGTGAAAGTGATTAAATAAAAATTATTGGTAATGTACGTGATGCAAGGGACGCACAAAATGCAGATCCCAGTTTGCAGTAACTACCCGTAATCAAGCTAAGAAAAAGGATGAGCGCATGACCTTAATGGTGCCTAGTACCCGTGAAAACCCTATTGTGGATAGAGAGAAGCTCAAGCAGATGCAGCGTGAAGATGAGGGTCTGCGCAAGTACTGGGATCGAGACGGTGTGCTAGTGAAGGGTCAGGCGGAGATTTCATCAAATTTGAAGAAAAATCTGGAGTACTTTACCGCCTGTACAAGCACCCTTACATGAATGGTGGTAAACCGCTTAAACAAGTTATTGTACCTGAGAAGTTGAGATGCCCCATAATGGAAGTAGCTCACGGATCGATCATGGGCGGTCACATTGGCATCAAGAAAACAAGAGACAAGATCCAGAGTGCATTTTATTGGCCTGGAATTCAAGGTGACGTAACCCGATTTTGCAAGTCCTGTGACGTGTGTCAGAAGACTGTAAGTAAGGGATCTGTGCCGAAGGTACCGTTAGAGAAGATGCCACTGATTGATAAACCCTTTAAAAGAGTAGCAATAGATCTTGTTGGTCCTATCAGTCCCCCAAAGTGAAGAAGGACACAGATATGTATTGACATTGGTAGATTTCTTTGACTTGCTACCCTGAGGCTGTGCCACTAAAGAACATTGACACAGAGACTGAAACAGAGGCATTGGTAGATATCTTCAGCTGTCTAGGAGTACCCGAAGAAATCCTGAGTGATCTGGGTACGCAGTTTGTTTCTGACTGCATGAGAGAAGTCACCTGCCTACTAATTAAACAGCTTACAACAACACCCTATCACCCGATGTGTAACGGTTTGACGGAGAAGTTCAACGGAATAATGAGGTCTATGCTGAAGAGACTGTGTAGCAAGCAGCCAAGACAGTGGCATCGCCATAGTTAGTAGAGTCCCCTCTACTAACTATGGGCATCGCTATATAAACCTGCTGTTGTTTGCTTATCGTGAAGTTCCCCAGGAGTCCACTGGTTTTTTCACCGTTTGAGCTGTCAGAGGACCGATGGCTGTACTCAAACAGCTGTGGATGAGGTACATGTAAAGAACAGTTACCAATACGTTTTCGAGTTACGAGAGAAGTTACTTGTAGACGATACCCTTAAACTCGCTCATAGTGAACTGGACAAAGCCTAACAGAGAGGAAAGCATTATTATGACCGCAAGTCGAAAGTTAGGAAGTTCGAGTCAGGTGAGAAAGTGCCTGTACTGCTACCTACTGACCATAACAAGCTACTTTATATGCAGTGGAAGGGTCCCTTTGAAGTTAGTTCTGTAGTAGGTTTCAACATTTCGAAAGATCTTAAGTGGAGTTAACATATTTAATAATGTAACCATAGCTAAAGCTAATTGCTCCCTTGGATTGCTGAAAAGAAACCTGTATCTTCAAGTTCATCACATGAGAAGGCATATGTGAGATTTGTGTGCCCCCAACTCAAAGACCAAGTGTTGGAAACAATGAAGCCCACAAAGTTTAAATATTTCAACGGCATGCTGCAAGGGGGACACTGAAGAGATAGCTCAATACTTTTAGCATCACTTGCTCAATGACCCGGGTTGGAGAACACTGGAGCAGAGGAGAGTTTTTACACTGCTTACACTCCTTTTTGATGTTTACAATGTACATGACTTGTATTATAATGTTTGACGCCAGAAAGTACTGACTCTTAGATCCCAGTGCTCACATGCATATAGCTACAGTAAGCTTTGCTCCTCTATCTACCAGTACTTCCTCTCGCTGCCTTTCATTTTACCCTAGAACGATTATGCAGTGGAACAGTCTACCTCAGTCGTTTTTTTGAGTAGATCAGCCTAACTTAATTCAAAAAGTCTGTTTCTTTCACACACAATCCTGTAAACTAGAAATTTGTTCTTTGAATGTTTGTGTCAACTTAGCTAGCTGACCCCAAGCCATCAATCTTCTGCTTCAAAGGGTAGTCATTTTTGGTAAATAAATAACTGTTACAGTTACTGTAGTTATAGTGAAGTGTTGTCTTGGAGGTCTACATGTACATGTAATTCTTTGGGGCTGCCCTGCCTCCATGCATATTAAAAGACATTACATGATGTTTTGAAAGATTACGAATGCCGTTCACGGTTTGGAAATATCTGCATTGGTTTCGGAGATATTTAAGTTTGAAAAATGTGTAAAATATGCAAATGAGAGGATTTCATGATGACGTCATTCACTCAACCCAGTATAAAATCAAGTATATAAATAGAGCTATCTCGGTCAATTTGTAGCAGAGACCATTGAAATTTGGTAGGCTAGTAGTTATACAGGCAACACACCTACGGCTATAAAGAAATTGGTTCCCATGACAACTCACTCTTTTCCAGTTCCCTCCGACCTTATTTCAATATTTTGGTCATCTTATGCTAGAAAAACATTTTAAATTAGCAAGGCCACAAACTCAACCTAACATATTTACATGCTTGCAGGATCATGGAGACGAGGCAACACTGGCAAGTATCTAAATAGAACACGAAAGGTGGTCAGGAACCCTGTATGTTACCATGGTAACAAAGCTGGTATGCGCATAATGTGGAGCACATCTACTAGAATCTTACTGCAAAGAATCAAGTATTTCTGATACAAAAATTAATTGGCTGAGATATCTCTTTTCATCATATTTGATCCAAATTTCGATTGAGTTTATGACGTCATCACTTGGCTAATTTGCAAATTGTAAAAACTTGAATATCTCTGGAAACAAACAAGATATTTGAAAATAGCATTCTTCTTCTCGTACAGACTACAAGCTTATGTCTTAAAATGGCTTGGATAGGAACTTAGATGCGAATGTTGTCATAGTAGCACTTTAACAGTTTTGCTAGTGCATTAGTTTGTAGCTTTGATCGAAGCGAGTCAAATGGTTTGTCAAGCATCCGTAACGTTTTCTGTAAGCTGACAAGTATCTGCTTAAGATTGTATTGATCAGAAGTAACTAGGGTGATAAGTGATGATGTAAGCATTTTTCAAAGACGTTTTCAGTTGCTAGATACTCAGGTGTACATTACTGTATAATTAGTTTTATCGAAATGTTCGCCCTCCCCTTCCTTCCCCATAGTTGGTAATTAGTACCTTTACTCGGGAATTCATGAAACAAAGAGCAGATTGAATGGTGCAGAGCCTGTTCCCTGTATTTCAATGCTTTGAGAGGAATGAAGTTTGTTGATGTTTAGGTTTTTGAGGATATCAGCAATCAATCTAACGACTCCTCGTGATTTTCCTTGGTTTTATGAATGCTTGGATGATTGTCCTACTCCTCCATAGGGCCTTACTATCAAGTGACCCACAGTGTATTTTAGCGCAGCCACATATGTTGTCAGTAGTTATTGTCATGAGCATTGCGGCATTTTCAAGATTGGTGCAAAGGCCTCCATCTTGACAAAAAGTTTGCATTTTCACCTTTAAAATCATGACTAAGAAGGAAACAAAGTTAAGGTGTTTTTTTTTTTGTGGTAGACTGAAGTTCGGCAGGCTACTGACGAGTGATTCTCTATTAACTGGTTGAATTATAAGGCTTCACCACAGGGTTCTAAAATGAAAGTTTTTGTTTCGAACTTGTACAGCTGTCACTCTCAATTATCTCACTATACATGTAGTAACAATTAAATTATTGTAGTCGTGTACAGCTGTAGGTCGGAATTTTGGGTTCCACATAGTTACAAAGTTTGAGACATGTTATGGAATTTTATCGCATTTTGCCCCTCACTATTTTTCTTAAAGATTATGTAAACCCTGTTTTCCTATCTGATTTCTTTATAGGTTTGTGACATGAAGGCATCTTGCCCATTATTAATGTTGCTAGGCTTTAATATTGTATAATCCACTTTGTGTATCTTGGAGTTTAGCAGCTTGTTGCTCTTTGGTTCGATTCAAAACACGGAGGGCTGAAAGTGGAAAGAGTTGACAAATGCCTGCTGGAGATCCAGACCCCATTGGCAAGAAGTTTACAACACCATGTGAATTTGTGGAACTGCAAACTTAAGGTACCCAGATGAATTGTTGACAAAGAATACTGTAAGTGAAGAATCATCCCTGTTATCTCAACTTAAAGTGCCCCTGCGACCCAAAAATAAATTCTCATTTTTCTTTGGATTTTAAAACTATGTTTATTTAACTAAAAACTGAGACTTGAAATAATGATTTAAAAAGACACTTGTTTATTTTCAGTGAAATTTTCCTATTTAATGGCCTGCCATTACTAACTTTAAGATCTTGACGTCAAAGGCTCACTAGTTTAAGAATGCAATGTGTGTGGATTCCACACAGGAGTTTTGGGCTTGCAGACTTTTCACTTTGCATTTTGCATATCCATTTACACGCTGTTATTTTAAGCTAGTGTGCTTTTGACATCACTTTTCCCTAGATCCAACCCGTCAGTTTTGAATGTAAGTACCTGTAATGGCAGACTGAAATGCAACACTTACACTCAAAGTAAGCTGCCTTTGGATAAAAATCAAAACTCAAGATTTTGCCAGTGAGGCAAATCTAATGGGCACTTAAAGCAGTTGCCAAAAATTTCCAGCTTTGAATTCAGGATTATTCACTGCCCTATTTGTATCAATTTCATCTTCTTACTAGCTCCCTGTTTGCTTTTGGGAACTGCTTATTATATAAGTTACATAACTGCAAGCTGGACTGTTTACTTATCCATTTGAACATACAGATTACCAGCAATGTACGTAAGCCATTAGCAAGAAGCATTAATTAAATCTTGAGTCACTGTCGCCAGTGTTTTATTCCTCGGTTTTTGATGTAGCTGCATGGTTGTATAGTAGTGTCTCTGAGCATCCATGCCCTGCTATTCTTTGGAAGCAGTGTGTGGGTTCTTTTATGTTGCCCAGGGTTTGGATGCTGGGTCTATGGTTTATCCTTTTTGCCTGAGAAGACTAGAGAGTCCAACCAATTGCAGATGTTTTTAGAAACACATCATTTTCTTCCCAGTTATTTAAAGACTGACAGTGACTTTGTACTGCAACTACACGTAGTTGTGTTTTACTTTAATCTGCAATCATTCTTTGTTTGAAGATATCCTTGATGACAATGTTTTCCTGGTGGGTGGCATCACACTATTTTGCAATTACTTTGTTCAAAGTATTTTTTAGTTATCTTTGACCAGTTCATAGCTGACTTGCCTGCAGGCTGGCAGTAGAGTACATTAGGAGAAAAGTGGTGTTGAGGGCATATAAAGTATTTGTAGGATGAAATATACATGTATTGTATGTTAATTAAGCTGTGTTTTTGACTTTTCAGTGTGGTAAAAATACTCCCCGAAGCAGTGATTATCCAGGGCTGTAACAGGTCATGTGTTTTGTAATCCACAGATCCAATTGATGCGTATTTTTGAGTTGTTACCCTCTTAGACCATTGTCACCATGCGGAGCAGTACTAGTCCCCTATGGTGATTGTGGAAATTATTATTTTTCATGGAATCTTTGGATATTGCAAGCCAGGTAAGTCATCTGTTATGATAAACCCCCTTTGCATTGACAATAATAATTATAATTATTGTTCTCTCTATAAGTTTCATTGAACTATACAAATAATTATTTATCTGTAAGTGGTTTCCCTTGACAAGTACATGAAGTTATTTTTTTTTGCTGTTAGTCATAGTCAGAGTAAAATATTAGTCTCATTCTGAGGATTAGGAATAATGTTATTGTACAGAGTATCGTCATACCACCTGAAATTTTCTATATTCGATTGGTCGCTTTAAATTTATTCCAGAGATGAAGACAATCCTTCATTTTGGAGGAGAAACATTGTGCCCTGTGTAATTCTACTGTAGCCACCTGCAAAGGCTCTGCTAAGTCAATGTCAAGGCAGAAGAGGAAGTAGAAACACATGTCATCCCAAAGTGAGTGACAATGAATCAAGTTGCAAAGGTAGAGTGTACACTACTGTCTCTTTTTGCACAAAAATCTTGAAGAACCAGCTACCTGTATTCTCTAAGTTCATGATGCACCACTAGCGCCTGATGTTGTTGCCTTCACCTTCATTAGTGCCTAGGTTTTCCTAAGTTGTAAGCTTTAATTTCAATCTTTTTTCCACATGCACGCTTTCCAAAACCTCGTTTGGAATGGAATTAGTTTTTTGGCGTTCCTTCTGGCCAGGATTACAGAATTTTATTCATGCGATTCTATTTATTATGATTGAGTAGTTAAGTAACATAGAGGTGAGAGTACATGTAAATACTTTAACAGCTATTTACATTGTATTCCTATGTGAACTAGCTAGAGAGTATGCATAAAGTGGATTACTTCAGCATTGTAGTACACATACAATATAATTATAAGGGTTGGCCATCCTTGTAGCGATGCGGCACAGTGTATGGCTTACATGTATAATTATATGGGCATGGAAAATTTGAATTCAATTTATTTCCTGATTCAAATAGGAGTGTCTACTAATCTTGCATTCTGTTAATTGATGTGTTTTCTTATAAATTTTGTTAAAGTGACAGTTGTTCTTTCCTATAGTGGGGGAATATATCTGTTTGTTGCACCATTTTTAGTCCCTGAATGTAGTTAGTATAGGAAGGCAATATTGATTTGTCTTGAATCTCTTTTGATGGTCTGTTATTGTATGTATATATTATTAAGGGCGTTGCATGTTGAAGTCATGAAATGATTTCTTTTGTGGGTTGTGAGCTGTTGATAAAGGAAGAATGCAATCAAGTTTGTCAATATACATATAATTCTGTGATGACTTTCATTTGTTATTCTCTTGCAGGACTGTTGTGACCACCATTGAATGTTTGAGTTTTGTAATGAATACTGTAACTTCAGCAGCATTTGTCTTTGCCATTAAAAGTCCCGAGTGTTGATATTATTGTAAGTATGACATTCCGTGATTTGAAATGCAGGGGAAGGCTATCTCCCCTCTTCGTTGTGATTAACCTGTAAGCTGCGTTTACTACCCAGTACATGATCTGTTTTCAATTACAATTTTCTAAAAATTATGGTGTTTCTTGTTTTTGTAATGGAATTTAGCGTTTAAGTTATCCTTTTTTTAGCTGCGTATTCATGCATTAAGTGGTTGTTAAGGAACGGTTTCGTTACCGGTTAATTTTTGATTTGGAACGTGGAGAAATTTTTTCCGGGTGTATATATAATACTAAGTATAAGTGTCAACGAGGGTTTAGCACTGTTTTTGTTGTAAATATCTGTATGTGTCAAGTAAGGTTTTGGAGTAGATTTTTCGTTGTTGTAACAAGGAATGAAACAATGGATTTCATTTAAGTTTTATTTTCTTCCTATGAATTTACAATGTAAGTAGTTATTACAAAAGTATTTGATATTAAATATGGTTTATTACATATCTAAAAGTGGTTCTTGACAAGTTCATTATTTATACTGGAAGAAACATTAACTTTCTGATATAAATAAGCGTACATATTAGAAGTGCTTGTTTTTAGATAAAAGTTAGAAGTGACCTTGTACTTATAAGGACAATTTAAGTACTCTTAACTGCTTAAATTGTCCTTATAAGTACGAGAATCACTTCCAGCTATTACCTATATCCTGCACTTCTAATAGGTACCTTTTGTTCATGGCTCCCAACTGTTGCTTTCTGTCCCAGTTTTTTTGGGTTTGAATCCCGTTGGAGCATTGCACCGGCAACAAATGGGTTTGAATCCCTTGAGGCCTCTTGAATTTTTAAGGTATTACATATAAGAGAAAACTGCTTAAATTGTCCTGATATGTGCAAGGAACACTTCTAACTTTCGTCTATATCCCGCACCTCTAATACGTACGTTTCATAGACCTTATTTATAAATGGCGGTCACATTTATAATTCTTTTGTCCACGTGCAAATTAGCCTACCAAGCCTCATTTTAGAGCAAGAATTCTTTTCAATTCACTGTATGCTATCGAGGCTTGGTAGGCTAATTTGCACTTCGACAAAAGAATTGTAAATTGGCCACCATTTATGAATAAGGTCTATTCATTGCTCTTAAGTTAAGTGTGTGGCTTTCTATCTGAGTTGGTCCTTTTTTAAAACTGATGGAGATAAGCGTACACATTAGAAGTGCCGTTTATATACAAAAATTTGAAGTTATTCTCGCACTTATCAGTACAATTTAAGTCTGTACAAGATGCAACTGCTTAAATTGTCCTGATATGTGCAAGGAACACTTCCAACTTTCGTCTATATCCCGCACTTCTAATACGTACGTTTTATTCATTACTCCCAACTGTGTTGCTTTCTGTCTCAGTTTGTTGGGGTTTGAATCCCATTGGAGTATTATACCAGAATCGAATGGGTTCGAATCCCGTTCAGGCGTCCCGAATTTTAGTGTGGTTAAGATGAAACTCTGCCAAGTTACGAAAGACTCGCTGGAGCAGATTCGGAGCCACTTTAAATTTTCCATAAATACTTGAGTACAAGCTCCAAATTCACTTCAGAGAAAGTTGAACATCTTTGCAGAGATGCATCTTTATCACGATAAGGGGGGTTACCGAGTTCGTTTAAAGTGCACCTAAAGGCAAAATTTTTTGGTTGCCAAGATCATTCTTTCCACCAAAAGCAAATTTCACCTCGAAATATTGCTTTTCATTTGTCGCACAAGCCATGTAAAGTTGGTATAACTGGCAGTCATATGAACCAACGACCGTGCTGTGAGAGGCAGGGGCCTATTCTTAATTTTACGTCACTAACTACTTTGCATTCACGTTTACAAAGAGTGTTTGCATTCTCTATTTTCGAATTCCCCATAATACACTTTGTTTGCCCCCCAAATTTTGCATAAACTATTGTTTTCAAATGCTCTAGGGGACACTGCATATTCCCAAGAGCATTTGAAAACAATGGTTTTATGCAAAATTTGGGGGGCAAACAAAGTGTATTATGGGGAATTCGAAAATAGAGAGTTGCGAACCAGTTTGTTACGTAAAATAGACAACAGATCCATGCTTCTGGCAGCTCGGTCGCGGGTCCAAATGATTACCTGTTTTGCTAACTTTTCGTAACTTGCGTGGCACACAAAAAGCAACATTTTGAGGTACAAATGGCAAAATATGTTTGCTTTTGGTGGAGAGATTGAAATTAGAAACGAAAAATATTTGAGCTTAGGTGCACTTTAAGAGACAGAAGGATTTACGGTAGCTCAAACAAGTTTCAACACTTGAAAGAAACGTTCTTATTAGAAGGATTGACACTTCAACACTCTATCACTTAAAAGCAATGGTGTGGTACCATATCAAACACCAATTATTGCTGAAAATGATTCGGTCATTTTTGTGACGTAAGAGGTTACCGTGGCAACAGGAAAGCCCTACAAACACCCCATATTTGGGTTTAAGCTGCTCATATCTCAAAAACGAAGTGGGTGACCCTTCTGAAATGTAATCAGCATGCCAGAATAAAACTTTCTGCAAAGTTTGAAAAAATTCTGTGGAGCAGAGTTAAAGCCACCTTAATTGATTGAAAATTAAGGTAGCTCTGAATCCGCTGCATATAATATGTTTTAACTTTGCAGAGAGTTTCATCTTGGCCTGCCGATCACTTTTGTGCAATAAAAAATTGGGGTCACCAAGTTCGTTTTTCAGATATGGGCAACTAAAGCCAAAATATGGGGTGTTTTTGCAAGGCTTACTTGTTGCCATGGTAACTTGTTACGCCACAAAAATGACTGCATCTTGTTCAGCAATAATTGGTGTTTCACACGGTACTATAACATTGCTGTTGTAGTATCAATCCTTCTAATAACAAGTTTTCTTGAAAGTGTTGAAACTGGTTTGAACCACCTTACAGGAAATTTAGGATGATTCCCTTCTTGTTGCGGGAACTTGCGAGGAGTGGCCTTATGTTCAAATCGTACGCGCGGCTAGAAAACGCAACGATATAAAGAAATACAAAATATTCGCACGGGTGCAAGTGGAATTGGTAACACCAGGAAGTGGAGAGGGGTAATTGGGGGTCACGCTTCTCGCGTCGAGTACGCGTGGGAAAGGTTGATGAGATGAGAGCGCATCTCGTGAACCTTGAACCTTTGTTCAAGGGGTCGCTCTTGGGTGAAAGTGTTATGGTCTGAATTCGTCTTGTTTTGCTTTGCTTTCTTGTGGGAGAGTTAATTTTCCTTTAAAATCTTCTCTGCACCTGAAACGAAAGCAAATGAAAAACAACTTGTAAGGTACTATTAGCCAAACACAGGGAACTCTTGATATTTCTTTTCTTTGTGAGTTGGGTGGGGGGAATTCTCATGTGCATTTGCATTTTTTCACTAAATGAAGGTGTGGTAACATGATGTTAGGCAAAGATCCCCTGAAGCAGATTCGGAGGCACATAGTTTTTCATATTTGAGTGATAGATCAAAATTTCTTTCAGAGCAAATTTTACATCTTCGGAGATATCTCAAACGTTTTATCACTTTTCCAATGAGATGAGGGATTACCGACTTTTCTATGGGAATCTGTGGTGGTAAAAAATACGAGATCTTCCCTTGGATTAAAGGAATAAAGAATTATAAAGCCCCCCCCCCCCCCCCCCGGGGCCCCTTCCCGCCCAAACTTAGAGACAGTTTTTAAACCGGATCTCTGTCAATCTCGCAAAGACGTAACGTTCTATCATCAACACCCAAAATAAAGACCAAATCTTTGAACTGGCTGCCAAATTCCCTTTTAAACGACTACTATAAAATTGCTACGAAGGCCGTAGCTATTCCTCATGAGAAGGTTTTGCCTTTTAGTTTAATTATCAACTCTAGTCAAACAGGATAAAAGGAGGAAAATAAAACGGCGAAAGTGTTAGAATAATACTAGCAAAATGTCTTATAGAAAAGAGAGGAAAGGATAAAGAAAAAAGAAAGGGGATCGAAAATTAATAAAACGCACTCATTAAAATTCACCAATAAGCCGATGACACAACTGTCTTTTAAGGATATTGATTTATATACTTTTTGAGCTTCTGAAACAAATTGAAAGTTGTGCAGACCTTCGGATAAACCATTCCAGTCTAAAACAACTATTTATGGCTTGGTCCTTTACCTGCATTGGAAAGACTCAGTGCTATTTACTGATAAGCCAACTTTCGTCCATGGTGTTGTCTCGAAGAATGAGAAAGTCACAGGCCTACAAAAAAAATTGTTTGAAAAGTTAGACATCAAACTGTTACGATTACAAAATAATTGGTGATAAAGGAATATATCGTTTTAGTATATACTACAACAGTGGAGAGCGTTGAAAGCGCGCGTTGATTGGCTACTCAAACTCCGGATCCTTTCGATTCGCGCGGAATTTGCGCCCGAAAATGTTGAAATCTTTGCAGGAATAAACGAGTTAAAATCATCCTTTTGTGCTATATTATCTCAATGTTTATACTAAAGTATTAGCCTCAGATGTTCAGACTAATTATTAACCGCTTTTATAGCAGACGATACTAAAAACTTCACTTAATGTTCGATTTTCCCAAATGGGAAGACGCCTTTATTAACGAATAAAGTCAGTCTCCAAATTAATTGTTGGTCACATTGTTTCTCGTGATCACTACACACTCCAAAAGAGTTCAAATCCGAACAGTATGTACTGTATGGAAAAACAGGAACCCCAAAATGGAGTAAATCTTTATTCTCAAGAAGAAAAATGAAGGAGGGCTTAACATGGTGAAACGCTCAGCAGCCCATGGAAGTTTCTTCCGCGGAAACCTTACACAGGGGCCGCGGAACACCTTGGGGGTGGCGGGGAAGACGTTTTGGAGAAAACAACTTGAAGGAAAATAGTCCCCTAAAAACCCCTGTTTAAATGCAGTTATCACCATTTTTTAAAACCTTAGGCCTAACTGATAACGTACCCAAGTTCTACCGCGACATAGGCCTCGTCCACACTATGCCGGATAAATTTGAAAACGGAACTTTAGGTGCGAAAACGGAACAAAAGTTTTTCGTCCACACTACAGCGTTTTATCGGTGGCACAATTGCTTAATCTCGCTTTGAGCACAGTAAGTAGACATTAGAAAATTTCTCTCCATTCTTCAGCGACATCCACTTCGTTAACAAAGTTGTCTCACCACGCACTCGTTTTGCCAGGTCGAGTCCAGAAGAGTCTCTGCTTGTAAGGTTAAGAGCGTCGCGTCGCTTTCCTAGTATCCTTTGACACCAATGATAGTCTTAAGTTATTCCTGATTCTCTGGCGTACAATATTCATGTGAACTAAAGCAATACTTAACTCCAAATAAGCGATTAAAGAAGAAATTATTGCCAACAACACAGAAAACATGATAAATCACATGACAAAATGACGCAAGCGTATTCAAAAAGTTCCGGATACGAAATGTTTTCCGTCCACACTAATACAAAAAAGTTGCGTTTTCAAATTGTTCCACTCTGGAGAGCGTATTCAAAAAGTTCCGTTTTCGCGGATCTTTTTATGCGGATATGTACGTTGTAGTCTGGACGGAAGGCCTAACCGTAACAATAAAGTTGCGTTTTTAAATTTATCCGGCATAGTGTGGACGAGGCCATAGTAAAACCCCAAAAGAGAGTGTTTCTGATCAAATCAAGTTATTTCAAACATTCAATTTGTGTGGAACGAAATAAATACGGAGTTTATCGACAAAATGCTAACGATGCACTGATTTGTCAATGAAGGATCAAAACGTTTATTTCATTCAAAGAAGTCTCAAATAAATTCAGTATTGAATGTTTTTTTCTGCAATACGGCCTGATTTCGGATCAATGTAATGCCAAAAAAAAAAAACAGCTATGATTTAAAATTTAAAAGCTTACTTGCAAAATCATCTCCAGCTCCTTGATCTTCTACTGCAGGTAAAACATAAACAAAACTAAATTTCAACACACCAGAACAACAACTTCCTTTCTTTTTAAGTAACAAAGGAAGTGTAAAGTTTTCCGTCTTTCTCGTTACAAGAGAATTCAAAACGTTCTTTATACAAACAACACTATCTAGATAAAATTGTCCATTTATTCTATACTCATTTGCGATAACGGAATCGTTTCAGTATCAATATAATATTAAATGGCATTTTGAAGTCTCTCTGGGCAAGTAAAATAGGCACACTTTCGGAAATAGAAATCACTTTACGGTCTCGAAAATACCATCACCGGATAGGGAAAATCACTCCTTGTAGTGGTCCTTAAATTGGTCACAGGGGCGACGTCAAAATCCCAATAATAAGGTTAAGTTAATCAAGTAAGTTTCCAGAAAGCGGTCTCCAAAACTTCAAAACTTGTTTCTCTTCCAAGACAAACACGTAAGTTAACTTCTACAGGTCAAAACCGAAGCTCCACGTATAAACCATTTGAAAATTCTTACCGTCGAGTCAATCCTGTCATGAACGTGTTTACCGCTACAAGTTAAAAAGCTGGCAAAGAGTGATGTAGATTCACTGGTTTAGTGGGCTTCAAAGAACCGTCCTACAGCACTTCAACTCGTCCCTGCACTGTATGCTAATAAGAACGCCTTGTTACTGCAATGGGAGACGAGAATAGATGTGGATGAAAATATTATCATACGCTGCTCCGGATCAAAAGTATCATTTCAGCACAAACGTGTTAAAAAAGCAAGACACTTTTTTATCGGTGCAGCCTGTCCCAGAGGTACAAAGGAAATCTTAATTATGCACAAAGACCAAACTCAGGTGGCAAAAAAACAAGATTACTCTTTTGGGAACCAAATGAATGAATTGTACAACAATCGAAATAAGAAATTATTTTGCGTACGGTAAGCACTGACCAGAAGAAATACTTCAAGAAATAAACGTTTTCTTCCAAAAGGACCCTTTTTGCAATTTGTGATAAATAAAAGGGGTACGTAAAAATGGAAAAGAAGAAAATTTAAAGTGTTTCAAAGTCAGCGCAACGTACGACTATCACACCATGAAAACGAGCAAACGTCCACAATTTTAAAACAATTTCGCCCTGCTCATATCACAAAAACTATATCCGACTATTTGAACCTATTCAAAAGCATTCATTTCTCGATTCAGTATGAGGGACTTGGGTTGTTTATAAGGGAACAAAATTGGAAGCGTTCCAGCGAACTTCAAGATAGAAAACACTAATGTACAAAGGAAGGGTTTAAAAATAAAAATAAAACAGTGTCGTGAACGAAACGTTTCTTATTTTAAGTCTTATTTTGTCTTCTTAACTTTGAAGGAAAGTCCTGAATTCCATATATTGTTCAAAGCAAAGTTAACTCGACTTTACTTACGCAAATTTGTTTGCATCAAAGGTAAATTGATGTAGGATAATTTAAAACGGAAGAAAGGACGAACACTCAACATGGGTTACTACTTTACTCGCCCACTACCGGACTCCGCAATCAGACGTAGAGAATGCCAACTGCCTGCTGACAATCTCGTACCCAGAGTCCTCGGGCTTTTTGGTCAGCGGGTGAGCGCCCGGGGAGACTCAACACAGCGGTCAAATGAGTGCGCATGTGCAAGGTTTAAGCACTTCCGGTCTCTTTCCGGAACACACTACGGAACGAACTGTTCGTGAGTTTGTGAATGAAATATTGCTGGGAATCCTTTTTTGGTGGATGAATCATTACCTAAATGACTTACCACGTATGATACCACGTATGACTGAAGACCTTTGCGGTAGTAAACGCAAAAAAGGGGATCCAGTTTGAGTAAAACTGCTTGCTTATTTTCATTGTGGTAAGGTGAGTAAAAAGTAAACAAAGGCATTACCCCGTAAACTATTTCTGTTTCCTCGGCTCCAACTACGATTTACGTTTATTTTACTTTATTCGGTTTGGGAAAGACGAGCTACAATTCGATGTGGGCTAACGATCATTTTAGCGCGATATTTAAGACAATTTCAGGTAGATCTTTAACCACTGAAAGCTCACTTCGTGGAAAACGTGATTACATGTGGTGAAATTAAGAAATTCTATGATCGAGAAGGAAACAAATGTTAAACTGCTTTTTAAACTTCTTTCGAATTCAACAACCAGTA
>NC_090873.1:5640292-5642792 GCF_036669935.1 Montipora foliosa | reverse complement strand
GCTGGGAATCTTTTTTCGGTGGATGACTCATTACCTAAATGACTTACCACGTATGGCTGAAGACCTTTGCGGTAGTAAACGCAAAAAAGGGGATCCAGTTTGAGTAAAACTGCTTGCTTATTTTCATTGTGGTAAGGTGAGTAAAAAGTAAACAAAGGCATTACCCCGTAAACTATTTCTGTTTCCTCGGCTCCAACCACGATTTACGTTTATTTTACTTTATTCGGTTTGGGAAAGACGAGCTACAATTCGATGTGGGCTAACGATCATTTTAGCGCGATATTTAAGACAATTTCAGGCAGATCTTTAACCACTGAAGGCTCACTTCGTGGAAAACGTGATTACATGTGGTGAAATTAAGAAATTCTATGATCGAGAAGGAAACAAATGTTAAAGTGCTTTTCGAATTCATCAACCAGTACACATGATTTTAGTGTCTTCAGTTCATCACGTGCCAAGCCAGAATATATTCTGCAAAGATCTAAACATCGTAAGAGCCATAATAAATTTAAATACGTGTAGGAGTAGCAAACTCAAACTCAGCCTATTAATATATATACATGTAAAGCGGAAATTAAGAAGGCAAACAGAAGAAATGGTGTACTGTCTAGTCCAAGGATTAATTTATAATTTAGGTCTTCTGAAATCTCAAACCCTGACTGAAGGAAATTGACCTTGTTTCATTCCAGACAAAATCCCTACTCACCCCAAGTGGGCTCAATGTGAGGGCTAATGTGGCAGGAGGTCTAAAAAAGCCATAACCTTTTAAAAAAAAAAAGTTTCAGGCCAAGCTATCATTCCAAGACAGATGGATGAGTTCAAATCAAAAACCTTCTGTGGAAAGGTTGGATATTGTCAGGAAAAAATGGAAATAGTTGAATTGATTGAGGAGTATTTCACAAGTCACTAACAACATGGCACACTTCAAGAACATATTAAGACGAATTTTTTTTGAACATCGAGCAATAAAGCGCGCCAGCGGCCAAAAATCCCATAAGAGCTTGCGCGCATCTTACTTTCAGATCAGAACTTGTACCGTCGGCCATATTGTGTCGCGGTGGAAGAGCACATAGAAGTTGTGTTGAGTGCAAGCGATTAGCCAACCATTTTACACAGGTATTTCATTCAGTCACTTCGGAAAGATCTGTAAAGCTTTGAAAAACGTTTTGAAGCGGTGAATTTATCGTATTTAGTTTAACCTTCTTGCAAGGTTATAACCAGTACGCAAATTGTTTGAAAAGATCTTTCTGCCGTAAGATTTCGAGTTCTCCGACTCTGCTTATAAGAGATCCAGTCTAGAATTAGTGTGTCAAGACTTGCTTTTGGACTATCTTGAGACTGCAAACCTAGGATGAATTCTTATTATACTTCTATTAAAATAGTGTGAACAGTTCTTTTGTCATTGCCTTGTCTGTGACCGGTGATCTGATATTCGCGTTAGAGGTAGTCAAGTTGATGTGGAAGCAGCTTCTGTCACTTGCGTTACGGTTCAGTGAGGTTTCTTACAGATCGTTTTCGGACTGCTGTTGTCGTTACAGCTCGGTGTACTCTATCGCTAGACCTTGCAAAAGGTAATTTTGTCCTTTTTTTTTTTTTTTTTGAAAGGTATTGAGTATTCCTGGATAGGTTCCTTTAGAGTTGATTTTCAGCTTATCTCCCGCACACTTCTTCCGTAAAAAGATTTGTGAGACCCCCAGTGTTTAAGTGTTTCCTTTTCAGTTCCCCCTTTAAAATTACACATTAAGATTGTGTTCAGCATAGCTTCAATTGTCAACTTTCAATGTCGATTGTTGAGTTGAATTTATCATAAAATTTGCCACAAATGTTTCATTTTCCAATTCACTAGACTTGAGTCTAGCTTATATCAAAGTTAAAAAAAAAAGAGTTATTGAAGGTTTGATCTTTGTGAAGAATTGAAAAAAAAAAAAAAAAAAGAAAGAAACTAGTCCCAGCTGAGCCACAGAGATTGTAAACAATGTCTTCATCAGTACTTACTTATAATATATGTAAAAAACCTACAAGGAAGAATCTCATCCCATAAATGATGTTAAAGGAAAAATGTCAAGCCTGTAGGAATACCACTATCCACCTCAGATGTTCAGCATCCAAATGTACAACTCCGCTGTACAAGCTAAAACATTTAAAGTCACTACCAAAGTCCACCAAAGTCAGTAGATGATTTGTTCCCTGAAGCTAAGAAAACTTTTTTGGAAAAAAAGTTTGGCTGTGTGGCCCTCATAAGCAGTTTAAGGTGCTGTGGTGCATGTTATGTAAGGTTGCACAGGCTGTCACCCAGTGTAAATAAAAGTGCTCCACAGCCCCTGTCTGCAAACAATTCTATTCAAAATCAAGTTGGTTTTGCCCCGGTGTCATATGAACTGACGTCAAAGCGAACTCAGCGGAGGATTTGAAACAATTTTTAAAACTGCACAAGGTAAAAAGTGGCTGAACTTAAAACAGAAGTTGAAAACATGGGTGCCTCAAATGAACAGATCTGCCA
>NC_090873.1:5625292-5627792 GCF_036669935.1 Montipora foliosa | reverse complement strand
TTTCGTTACAACTAGTAATGTTGTTGGCTCTCACAACACTTCAAATACCAAAAATGGAGAATGTGATTGGCTTACCACAACTACTCTGTGACCCTTACAAACGATAACAGATTCTGACATTACCTTTGTTAGGAAGTTAATTTCGACTGTGTTTGGATATTCCAAGTAAGTTTGGACTTGAACAATTTTACAAATAAACAATTGGGCAAAGTACGCTCCATACTGTACATGTCCAAAAGCAGTTGAACCTGTAAAGAATGGTAAAAAGCAAGAAAATGAAATGAGTCAAGTGGAATAAAATAATTAGGAAGCTTGGTTTCTACAAAGTAGCACATTAAAACACCTTGCACTACCTTTGGTGGCCCACTTGAAAGCATAATTATGCTACTTTGGCCACCCCACACATCTCGTACCATATTTAACAGTACTGTAATTTACTTAAGGACCTTAAGCTACTTAATTATTCAATAGAACCTTAGATTTTGATTCATAACTTTTTATTAACAATAACCAGTGTGAAATAAAATGAACCATACAAATAGAACAAGGCCTCAATAGCCTTGTCCTGTGTAACAGCACCATTCAACAGTTTAATTGAATCAAAAAATTATCCGTTTTAGGGCAGTGCCTTGCAAGCATCTGTTCCGTGCACCCCTGCCCCACTGGGTGCATTTTTTTTTTTGCTTTCCTGTAGTCTTCATGAATATATATTATATACTTAGATTTTTTTCTTGTTAATGTACAAGATATACGAGTTCCTATACCCAATAAAGCTGTGAAAAAAAAAAAAAAATTATGATAATGATCTAATGATAATGAACTCTATTAATATGAAGCGCTTAGTTTTCTACCCATATGAACCATGTGAGCGTTAGCCCTACTAATGGAAATGGGCCCACACAAAGAAAAACTCTGACCAGGGTGGGGATTGAACCCACGACCTTTGGGTTAGATCACTGCTGCTCCACTGACCGAGCTACAAGATCAGACAGGAGCAGGTCATGGGAATTTACATTGTAAGATGTCAATGTCACAGCAATGAAAATGTACCTGACCTTGTAGCTCAGTCAGTAGAGCAGTGGTGGGTTCAATTCCCACCCTGATCAGAGTTTTTCTCTGTCTTTGTGTGGGCCCATTTCCATTAGTAGGGCTATCGCTCACATAGTTCATATTGGGTAGAAAACTAGCACTTCACATTACCCTCTAATAGTTGAGTCTGTTGAAATATAAGTGCTGCACGGCTAATGTTGTTTTGTACATATTCATTGCCGTAACATTGAAATCTTAAATTCCCATGACCTGCTCCTGTCTGACCTTGTAGCTCAGTCAGTAGGAGTGGTAGAAGTGGGACTTAATAGATTTTACTCTGTCTAAGGGCCGATTTACACGATACGATTTTGGTGCATGCGACAAGCTCAGGACATTCCTTACGATTGTCACAGCGTTTTAAGACATGTTTTAAAATGCTACGACATTTTTTCTGACGTACACAACAATCGTAAATCATGTCGTGGGCCTGTCGTAAGCCGATGTCGCATGCGACAAAATCATACCGTGTAAATCGGCCCTAACACTACACAATTTTACTTGTAAATAAGGGCAGTCCAGGGTGGTGCGGGTGTCAAAGGGTTAACATCCACTCAAAAACTGGGTTAAATGTGTTTAAATGTCCCCTCCCTTATCCCATAGACTCCTAAGAGTGGGACTTAACAGATTTTACTCTGTTTAATGAAAGACGATTTTACTCATCAGTGGGGGTGGCCCAGGGCAGTTCAGGTGTCAATGGGTTTAATTATATCAAATCATAGGCAAGTTTTTGAGGAGGGAGGGTGGGGGGGGACCAGTACCTGAAGCAGGTACTAGTGTTTCTAGGCCTTCCTGTTCTTTTTCAGCTCTAGATGGTGAGAAACGTCTATTAAAAGGAATAATATTACGTTATTCTCTTACGAGGATGCCCAGGTTCTATCTCCAATCTTTATGTGACCTTAAGTCAAAGATGGCTCTCACAGGGTTACATGTAAAAAGTGGCTGGTATTTTTTTTACAGGTCACACATTGAAGGTCATTGTTTTACTAATACAGAAAGTATCCTAAACATTGTTAAGAGCTGCATGTAACCATGTAACATGTAACATGTAACCTTAGGTCCAAAAACTTTTGTTTATAGGCCTAATTAGGTTAGCCTTTATGCTAGCCTGCTGAGCCTGTTCGCAGGCTACCTGTATGCATGTTAAGGGTACTTTCTGTATTGGTAAAACAGTGACCTGTAATTTAAAATACATATACCAGCTCCAAAAAAAAAAGTGGTGTTGACTCATAAATTCAAAAGGTGATCCCAAGCTGGTGAACTTTGAATTGAATTCTTATCCCAAGGGCTGGGAAGTTTGACTCCAAATTGTTGTTTCTGATCAAAGTACCCATCTCATCTCGTCGATAGCTGCCGTAGTTACTAAAACAAGGAATGACCTACTACGATGATCTACTACAATGACCTATGTACG
>NC_090873.1:5620292-5622792 GCF_036669935.1 Montipora foliosa | reverse complement strand
TATGAAAACTAAGAAAAATATCTAACTCATTACGATTATCTAAAACAAAGTAAACGCCAGTGGCTTCCACGGAATCTGGGACTTGAATATTATCGAGCTGGTCATTTCCAACGAGCTTTTAATTTTCTTCAGGATCGGTGTCATCATTCGCGCCTTTGCTGTCACCGTCTTCATCGCCACTTTTAAAGCCATCTGAATCAAAATTGCTATCACTAGTATCCCTTCTTACAGGAAAACCATAAAAGCTCCGAATCCTAAAAAAAGTAACGACATCGCCATCGTTTGATGCGTTACTTCACGCATCAGCCGGACGTTCGCCAGACGGTTTGTTGAGTCTCTTATCTTCTCTTATCAGCTGTCAAAATAAATATGCTCACAAGACGACAAATGATTGGTCAATTATCCTCCTAAATCTCCATAACAACAAAAAAATACAGATTCACTAAGGGGGAGTGAGAGCAGGCGTAAGATCAAGCCGCCATGATTGTTTGTTGCCGTTTACGATAATTCAAGGGTCGTCGCGCGCGGCCAGTTACGGCCGGTTTGGATGTCGATGGGTTAAAAATCTGCAACACTTAATTATTTATCGTTCGCCGGTTAGGCTTACGCTTCAACTTTGGTTGAGTTTTTCGGATAAATGACTTCCTCCAACAGTTAAAAGCTTTCAGGTATTCTATTCACTAACCGTCTAAAGCCTCTAGCCATTCACTAGCTGACCATTTTAATGCTTTAAGCTGCTTCCGAAGCGCTTGTTAGTCGAAGTAACTTAACCGTTAAACGCTTGCAGCAATGCGTTAGCATGACTTTGCAAACCGTTAGCGGTGCCTCTGAAAGCGTTAGCATACCGTTAGGTACCGTTAGCTTTCATTACCCGTCCGTTAGTTAGCCGTTAGTTTTGCCCGTTTAACGTTAAAACGTTAGTGTACGTTTTCCCGTGTGAGGTCACATTTTCATTTTAGCTCTAAAACAAAGGAAAACCATGCAAGGGTCTTTTTGTAATTTGTTTCTGCCTTCAAGGCCATGTGCATAATTTCATTTGGCCTAACACATTGCGTGACAATGCACAAATGGATGTTTTCCGCTCACCAAACTCTTCACCCTGATCCTCTTGTCTTTCTCTTTGATTTTCAGCCATTTAAATAAGCCATGATAGCTCATTGTAGCTCATTGTACAGTAGATCACTGTAGGTTATTGTGGCTCATTGTACATGTATGCCATTGTAGGACTCTCATTGTAGCTCATTGTAGGTCATTAGCTAATTTTAGCTTGTAATGTACTTCATTGTAGCTCATTGCAGGTCATTGCAGCTCATTGTGAGTCATTGCGGATCACTGTAGGTCATTGTAGCTCATTGTAGCTCGTTGTAGGTCATTGGCTAATTTTAGCTTGTAATGTACCTCACTGTAGGTTACGGTAGCTCATTGTAGGTCTTTGTAGGTCATTGTAGATCATTGTAGGTCATTCCTTGTTTTCGTAACTACGAGATAGCTGCATATTAACAACTGAATATTTGACTTACCGGTTGTCTCGATAGAACTCGTGTCGGCGGCGAAATCTCAACCGTTACGTTCAGAAAACTTAACAGACTAAGGCTTAGGATCGGGAGCAAGGTAGATTAATCACATATTGCCACTTCCTTCGCTGTGGACGGGAGTGCTTCGAAAAAAGACCTCCTTCCGCCATTTTGTTCGGTTCATGAAGCCTGGGGCGAGTTTATAACCCGCGGGAGAATGACACGAACAAATAAAAATGGCGGCGGGAAAGCAGCGTGGTCCACGACAACGACCAGGTGATCTGGTGACGTAATTCGGAGGACTGGGGAGAAAAACTTTAGCGCCGTATCCCACAACCACGCGCGGCATTATATTTTAATTCAACATGGCAGAGGCGAGGTTCTACTTGAATGTTCATTCAGTAACAGGAAATGTGGTAGACACGGAATAATCAGTTGAGTTTTGGCGATGGAAGGTACTGCAGGGAGTTTGAAAACAACATCTAAGGCCCCGCGCGGTTGTGGGATACGGCGTTAAAATTTTTCTTCCGAGTCCTCCAAATTACGTCACCAGATCACCTGGAAGGAACAAGCAGTATGTGATTAGAGCGGTTTTCAATTGAGTGTCGAAAGTAATTAGATAATTACTTTGGTTTATGATTACTTCACTCAGTGATTGGTTCAAAGTTCTCGCGGCATTTTTTCAACCAATCAGAAGTGAAACCAAAACCAATCGTGGCTCACGCGTGCACATTTTCCCGCGCTTTGTGTCGGCTACGTGTAATTACTTCGAGTTTTGATTGGTTTGCCGGATTTTCTCAGTCCTTTTTGATTGGCCAAAGTAATTCTTTGGTTTTGGTTTTACGACACTCATTTGAAACTCGCTCTATTGTTATTATTATTATTATTATTATTATTATTATTATTATTATTATTATTATTGTGACTAGCTCCGTGAGCGGGCAAAATCCCGCGCTGTGACCGACAACCCGAGAGGGTTAGATGGA
>NC_090873.1:5607792-5615292 GCF_036669935.1 Montipora foliosa | reverse complement strand
GTAATAGATTGTGTATTTGTTTCTTAAAAGCGTGCTTTAAAGTTTTTTTTTTTTAATTCTCAGGTAAACTGTTCCAAATTTTAGACCCGACGCTAGCAAAATAATTTTTGCGTTGATTTAGCCGAGAGCATTTCCAATAAAAATTACCAGCTTAAGAAGATCTTGATCGAGTGCTGTATTTGTGAACTTGACTTGAGAGGGTTAACATGTCACTGATGCTGTGCAGTGCAGAATCCTTAAGTTGGAGCCATCATGCATTAAAAAGTATTGAGTGTTACTTTCTGCAATACGGTTACAGCCTGATTTCGGATATACCAAGGTAAAAGGATTCAATGTACTAGAACAACAACTTTCTTCCTCTTTATGTAACTGAACAAAGAAGGAAGGTTAACCGTCTTTCAGTATAAGACAATTCAATGCGTCCTTTACACAAACAACACTGTATGAAATAAAGAAAAAAACAAACCCTTTCTGTAACCTATTGTCAATGTCGAGCACACTATATGCAGTTATTCTTCTCGTGTGCGATAGCGAATCGTTTTGGGGAGAATTCATTGTACAAAATGACTCTCTGGTCAATAAAATAAGAACACTTTCGGAAATAGATTGTGTTAAATGATTTTTTTTTTTTATTCTTTTTAGTGCGCGGTCTTTTTTTCATTTTTAATTTCAACAAATTAAATACAAGTAAAAAGTGACAAGAAAGAAAAAAAAACTACAAAGACAAAAACGAAACAAAAAAGAAAACAAAAAAACTCACACACATCAATTGAGAGGAGAGCAGCAGGCTAAAAGCAAATAGCGAAGCAAATAGCGAAGTCCTTTTTTCGTTTTTCTCTCCCTACTCCTTCGTTTCCCTTTTTTTTTTTCTTCCTTTCTCTCCCGTCCCTCTCTTTCCTTTTTTTTTCCTTGGGCAAAAGGACGCAGCCGAAACCAAACCAAACAAAACAAAACAAAACACTTTTTGACCTTTTAAAACAGTTTGAAAGTTTCGCAAGCCCTAGAATAAATCAGTCTAATGGGCTCCTGGTCGAAATTGAAACTTCTATGCCTGGGCACAGGGTCCAGAGGAGATATGTTTGTCGTTAGAACATCAAAACCCGTCGAAAACATCTGAAATAATGGGTTATTTTGATCGCGTTACAGTTTCGTTACACATTCTGTATACCGCAAACCAAGAGACTGAGGGCTCGAAAGATCCGTATTTTATACTGTGAGCCGATCTTTCGAGCCCTCAGTCTCTTGGTTTGCGATATACAGAATGTGTAACGAAACTGTAACGCGATCAAAATAACCCATTATTTCAGATGTTTTCGACGGGTTTTGATGTTCTAACGACAAACATATCTCCTCTGGACCCTGTGGCCTGGGTTCTTTACGTTTTGATCAAAAATAAGACACAAACAGCAGTGATAAACATATTGAACTTTTTCATTTTGATAATGACTTGACGTTTCGTATGTGCTCTACATACATTTTCAAAAGTAACCGTTGAAATTTAAGTTCATAAGACTGGTTGTCCTTTCCGCCCTATTGTTTCATCGGTTAACACCTATAACTACAATCTTGCTTCTTACCTTGTTTCTATACTTCAGCCTATCTCGACCAACCATTACACTGTCAAAGACTCTTTCAGCTTCGCGGATTGGGCTAAAAAGTACAAGCATAAGAATGGAATAATGTGTTCTTTGGATGTCTCCTCCCTATTTACAAATGTGCCACTCGAGGAAACACTAAACATTTGTCTAGACAAATTGTATTCTCTTGCTGATCCTCCGGCTTTACCCAGGGATGTTTTACGCAAGCTATTGGAATTTGCCACCAAGAAGAGCCACTTTCTTTTTGATGGTAAATACTACGACCAAATCGATGGTGTTGCCATGGGTTCACCATTGGGCCCTGTCTTAGCCAACATTTTTATGTGTGCTTTTGAAGAAAAGTGGTTGCTGAACGCCAAAGTTAGTCCTTTATTTTGGAATCGTTACGTTGATGACACATTCACCATGTTCCACAACAAAGACAGTGCAAATGACTTTTTGCACTATTTGAACGGCTGTCATCGCAATATTAAATTCACCATTGAATTTGAACATAACCATGCAATTCCGTTTTTGGACATTCTTGTCACACGTAATCAAAACAACGCTTTCACGACATCCATCTACCGAAAGAAAACTTTCACAGGTCTCTACACGAAATGGGATTCCTTCACTCCACGAAAATACAAAATAAACCTCATCCGCTCCCTCACTTATCGCTACTACCGTCTTTGTTTATCTGGTTCCTTGCTACAATCTGCCCTCATTGATCTTCGAAAACTCCTTCTTCAGAACGGCTACCCACAAGGCATAATCAACTATCATATCAACGATGTTTTGAACAAAAACAGACAACATCAGCATAGCGATCCAGTGTCTACAGTTCCTAAGAAAGATATTGTTATCCTACTTCCCTACTTAGGTTTGCAAAGCAACCAAGTCGCTAAACGCCTGAAATCTTGTGTGTACAAATTCTACTCTTGTGTTAACCTTAAGATTGTTTTTCAGAGCACTCGATGTATAAAATCTTTCTTTCCTTACAAGGACCGTATTAATCGTTCACAACAATCCAGAGTTATTTACAGAGCAAATTGTTGGGATTGTAATGGTTTTTACATCGGTAAAACTAAACGGCGGCTTCACGATAGAAAAACCGAACATTTTAAGGCCCTAGCTAAAAATGACAATACTTCAGCCATTGCTGACCACGTCAAGGCCACTGGACATAACATCAAGTGGGATCATTTTGATATTTTAGCGAAGGGCAAAACTATCATTGTAAAATAAAAGAGACCTTCTTTATTCAAGAACTTGAGCCAGCTTTCAACGTCAACGTCGGAAGTGAAAAGCTGATGCTTTATTAATCTTTTCTGTTTTTATTATTATTATAATTATTATTATTATATATTTTACTGTTAAGTATTTGCTTAATCTAGGTTCCAGTCCCCTCATCCGATTTGTTATATATAAATAGCTGTTTTAAATTTCAACGGTTACTTTTGAAAATGTATGTAGAGCACATACGAAACGTCAAGTCATTATCAAAATGAAAAAGTTCAATATGTTTATCACTGCTGTTTGTGTCTTATTTTTGATCAAACTACGATGGCCCAAGAACAAAAGTCTTTACGTTTTGTTGTTAAGACTCCATGCTAAGTTTAAGTTTAATCGTTGAGTCTATTTCCGTTTAAAGTGGAGAAGTTAGACACAGTGAAACAAATATTAAATACTTGATGGAGTAGGGATATACCCCATTAGTAAATTTTCAGCTCCGACTATTGCATTTCTAGCTTTTTAATTGGCTAAAAAACTCCGACTATGAGCCAATAGTCGAAGTTTTACGTCATATGGAAAATAGTGCGCCAAGATACTCTTTCCGGACGCTTTGTAAAATTGTGGAAATAAAAATCGGCGGCAAAACCCGGTTTGAGAATTTACTAAAACAATTACTCCATGGCGTAATTGTTATATATCCGTATATTAATTAATATTGAATAAAGTCTTGCAATCTCTCCAAATAATTTCATATGCAGTGTACTACATCTTTAGACGAGATCTTAACTTGTCAGACTTATCCATTTTGAGACTTAACCTTTTTCGTGAAACTACTCGAAGACCTTGAAACGTAAAACTACATACAAACGAAACGAAACCAAACTATGATCCCTGTGAGAAATGCTTAACGTTGAATGACTTCCTCTGCACTCGATCGAAAACGAAAAATTATACTGACAAACGAACGGGCGGGGGAACGAAACTGGGATAATTAGAAGCCGATTTGATAGCGAATGGGGCTATAAAGTTCTCTTATTGTCTGATTTTCTCAACTGGGGAGACGCCTACATTAACAAATAAAATCAGTCTCCATTGAAATTAATGGTTGGTCATATTGTTTCTTGCGAACACAACACAATCGGAAAGAGTTCACATCCAAACATTAAGTTCGCGATTTTTATATGTAACCAAAGCAACAGTGTTTGTTTTCACGTGGGAAGGTATCATGTTTTCGCGCGAAAGTTCACTTGGTATTTCATTGGTCTTTATATAATAAAAAAGCTTACTTACGTCTCCAGCACCTTGACTGAACAAAAACAGTGTCCTCCTACTGCAAGTAAAAGATAGAAACTAAAATTCAATACACTAGAAAAACAACTTCCTTTCTTAACAAAAGTAAAGTTAGTCTTTCACGGTAGAAGAAAATTCAAAACGTCCTTCATCCCAACACCACTCAAAATAAAGGAAAAATAAACCCTTATTGTCCCTGTTGTACCGATGTCGAGCACACTATATTGCATTTATTCTTCTCGTAAGTGATTGCGATTCGTTTTGGAGAGAATTCTTAAATGTTATAACTTTCTGTAGGTACACTTTCGGAAATGGAAATCATTTATGGCGTTTTAAATAATTGATCGACCGGTTCAACCTTCAGCTCTTTCTCCTGATCAAAACAGAAAACATTTTCTATGCACCAATGCCCTTGAAAACAATATACTCTTATTTGAAAATTACAATTTAGTTTAAGATAAAATTGAAATTGCTCGAGCTGCCTTTGTAAAACTATGGTGCCCGTTTTTAGAATAGTATTATTTTTGTATTTATTAAATGTTAATATTCTTCCTGTAACGTGTTATGCAGTGATCGTAACTTGTGTAGAAAAAGTAAATTGAAACTGGCGATTGCTAAAAGAAGTTAACACCAAAAGAAAAGTTTATCAATAAGAAATTAAAGCCCGGTTTGCAAGACAACCTTAAGGGATAGGGTTAGATCTCTTTTCCTTATATTGATAATCTTCATGCATTTACATAAGGGTGGCGGGAAGAGGAAAGGAACTTGAGTCATTCCCAGTTATTTTACAGGCTGAATAGGTGCAAAAGAAACTGAATTTTTGTTATATTGATGAATCAGAGCAGTCAAACCTGTGAGGTTCCAGAAAGCGATCTTGAAAACTTCAAAACATGGGTCAACTCCAAACGCAAAAGAAAATGAATTCCTTAGAAGGTTGAACTAGTTCTTCTTACGAGACAAACTCATATGTTAACTCCTAGAGATCAAAGCCCAAACTCAACGTATAAAATAAATGAAAATTGTTACCGTCGAGCCAATCCCGCCATGGACATGTTGACTGCAAGAAGAGACTTCTGTCAGTCTGCTTGTGACAAGTTCAAAAACTGGTTAACAGTTGTTCATATGAACTGTGGGTTTCCATGATGTAGCTTCCCTGATTTAGCATGTTCAGCAAATTCTCCCTCCGACAGCACTTCCTCCAACCACAGTCAACTCGTCTCTAAACTGTACGCTCTTCAGAACACCTTATGTTTGTCAAAGCGATCAGTCTTGAAAGTGGACCTCTGGGTGTCAGGCATTTCGCGTTCATCTTTTCCAGAATGTCCTCGATGAAATTTCTAATCCCCGCCCGAGTCCACAACCTCTTGTGCTAATCTTTGTTGCTTCTTTCGTGGTAGCCACTTTTTGTCTTTTAACTCGATGTTGCTTTGAGACTGCTTCTCTGACCGCTGCTGCAAGATGGCTAATCGTTATTTCGCCTTCATCTTCTCCTTCTTCTTCGTCTTGTACGTCTTCTTCCTCTCTGCAGTCTTCTTCTTCATTGTCGTCATAGATCTTTCAGTTCTTTAGTCCTGAGCGACAAGCCAAGCGTTGTTCGTCCAATTACAACTATTAGAGATGGTCTCTTTTCAGTCGGTTTATTTGTAGGAGGTTTACAAAAGAGCTGTTACAGTTTTTCCTGCCAACCGACCGCGCAAATACTTAAGGACGATTTCTTGGGAGCTAACTTGCATTTGGAACTATAGTCTAGCTAGAATGGGACTACAATCTTTCCTTATTGTCCTATTTTCTCAACCGGGGAGACGCCTATATTAACGAATAAAGTCAGTCAACATTGAAATTAATGGTTTGTCACATTGTTTCTCGTGAACACTACACACTCCGAAAGAGTTCACATCCGAACGGTATGTATAAAAAAACAGGAACCCCAAAGTGGAGTAAACCTTTATTACAAAGAAAAATGAAGGAGAGCTTAACAGGATGAAAGGCTTTCGTTTGGATGACGGCAGCCCATGGAAGTTTAACCCACTATCCCTGCTTTTTGAGTATACGCCGCGGAGACCTCTAAGTCTTTAAAAGCAAGGGATATTAACTCCTTGCGCCTAAATGATCACTTGCCCAAAATCTACCGTGATTTTACTATGTGCTGGCAAGAAATAAATAGTAAAATCCCTAAAGAAAAGGGAGTGATTTTGAATCAAGTTACTTGAAACAACCAATTTATTAAAAGAAACAACGGTGGATCACAACTTACGATGGAAACGAGATCGTGACTTAACAAGTTAACGACATTATGCGTTTTGGGTAAGCGCGGTATTCATTCTTCATCAGTGGACCAAGATGATTGATAACCACATGAATGAGCATTTTTTCTGACCATTCCCTTGGTTTTACTCAATCTTTCAGATGACTGGGCTCTTCCAGGTATTAATAAGTTGCGATGGCAAGTTTGTAAGTTGCGATGAGAAAATCGATGTGTTCCATGCTATGTACTTATTGACTGAGTGGGAAGGCCGGACGGGAAAATATTTGGCCCGAGGTCATGGCGTACGGACCGAGGGGAGCGACCTAACTCAGTCAATAAGCATTTTATCATATGACCACCGCGCTTTTCCTTTTTTTTTTTTTTTCTTTCCTGGTAACAAAATTCGGAATGTTCACTTACGTCGCTCATTTTGACCAAAAAGTCTCGGATTTATATAGCAACAAAGTTGTTTTAGTTCGCATCTCGCGCGCTTTCATTGCAAAACTATTGAGAAAATCCCCGTATGAGGGCCGTACGCGATCCAAGCAGGGCCGGACGGCTTTTTCCGGCCCTGCTCGCGCCATCGCGTGCGGCCCTCATACGGGGATTTTCTCAATAGTTTTGCAATGAAAGCGCGCTCGGGGCCGTACGGGTCATATGATAAATGACCTTACGAGCCACCATAGTTTTTCACAATGTGGAACTAATACTGAGTTGATCGACGGAATCCTAACGTCTCACTATTTATTTATTTCTTTTTCACTGAAGGAAAGATAAGCCGCTTTATTTCATTCAAAGAATTCTTAATTCAATTCAGTATTGACTGTTACTTTCTGAATACTACTTAAACAGCCCGAGCGTCGAGCCGAAATTCTTCAGAAGTTTGAACTTATTCTTAGAAGACAAATGCGTAAGTTGACTTCTAGAGGCCAAAGCAGAAACTCAACGTTTAAACCATTTGAGAGTGCTTACCGTCGGGTGAAGACTTCCAGAGACTGCTAAAAGAGACGAACCAAATACTTCACTTCTGCCAGTTCTGCTTGTGACAAATAAAAAGCTCTTTATATTAAATGAAAGTTCCCATGATCTAGCTTCACTGGTTTAGCAGGCTTCAAACAGAAAATGCTCCCTCCGGCAGAACTTCAACCAGAG
>NC_090873.1:5580292-5602792 GCF_036669935.1 Montipora foliosa | reverse complement strand
AGGCCAAATAGGTAACTTATCCTCTAGGGGTCCAAATCAAAACTCGTCTAATAAACCAATTGAAAATTCGTACCGTTAAATTAAGTCAATCCAGCCATGAACTTCAAAGTAACGAGTTAAGTACTTCGCCACTTGTCTTCTGCCAGTTGTGCTTTTCCTCACAAGATAAAAACGCTCGCAAAGAGTTCATAATGAATTCTTCCTCCGACAGCACTTCCGCCAACCACAGTCAAGTCCTCCCTACACTGTACGCTCATCCTAACGCCTTGTAACTGCAACAGAAAATAATAATATCATCATGCGAGTCATTTTTGCAAGCCAAAATAACCCAATACTTCCTTTATCTGTTTATAACAATAATCATTATCATAATTATCATAATTATAGTAACTAAATTTAGTTATAATAATTTTAATAATTATAAATATAATTATTGCCAACGAGTCAGGCCTTCTGAAGACAGAAGGCCTGGCGAGGCGGCAGCTTATAGAGCCGCGAGAAGATTTTTAGGCGGACGAAATCTCAGAAGCGCTTCAAATTTAATTGTAATGTAGACCAAAAGCTGTAATGTAGACCAAAGCGATCAAATATTGACCGTAGCGATAACCAATGAGAGTGCCGCACGAGTACGCCGCGTGATGTTTGCAGCCGCCAGATCACGCAAGCTTGGCTCGTTGGCACTTTAGCGACAGCTATAACTAGTAATAAATTTAATAATATTTTTTTAGGGGTGGGGGCAACTTCGTTCCCAGGGCTTCTCCCTCAGGTAGGGGCGGCATAATCCCACAGTTTGAAATAACTTACTTGACGTTTCGTATACTTACTCTTAGTGTTCTCCTAAGATTCTTCTTCGTTGTTGTGTTGTTCGTCTTTTTGTTCATTGTCCAGTCCCAGAGATGTTTTCTTTCTCCTAAGCGAGGTGCATCACATCGTTTGTCCCATTGCCCTTCTAGATATAGTCTCTTCTTTTCGGTGGAAAGAGTTTTGCCCGCCCATCAACCGCGCAAGTTGGTAAATTATACGGAAGGTGATTTGGCTGAGTCACATTTGTAACTCACCGTAGTTTTCAAGGGGCAACAATAGTTGCTTGGCGACGGGCGACGGGCGACGGGCGAAAGTAGACTAATGGGGGAGACCGATGATATATCACACGGGTTTCTTGGCAGTGAAAAATAGAAACGGTGTTTCATTTCTTGTCCTCTTAGTTTTCTTTTCTTTTTTGATTATGACAGCGTAAAAAGCATACAACATAGAGATTAAATAATTTCGGCTTTTAAATGTTTAATGAAGACTTTCGGGCGAAATCCTCTTTATCGGGAAGAACGAGGGACTTGGACAGTGCGTCATATTGGTGAGCCAAGTTGGGTTAAATTATTTCCACCAGTTGAGCGATTCAGTCGAATCATCGTTGCATTCAAGTCGTTTAAAGTGCCAAAACTAACCCATAAATGCTTTTTTTTTTGCTCAAAAATATCCTTACTTTGCTAATCACATTAATTATCCAGGTTGCTCAAATACCCCGCGTTTTCCAACAGCTTTTTTTATTCTTACTGCTGGTAACTTAAAGGCTCCTGGGTCCTCGGAGCATGCTGTGACGTCATCTCACGGGTTACGATATCGTGAAGAGCAGCAGACTACATCGCTAAGTCGGAGCTTTTTTTCTTTTGCCAATCTTTGTTGTCCATTGGGGTGATCATTATTAAGTATGCCATTTTCAGGCTCAAATTCAGAGTTAACCTACCCCCAGGACTATCAAGACTAGAGTCCATGCCTAGTTTTGTAAGTGAGTTAGTAAGTAAGTAAATAATAAGTGTCTTTATTGAGAAAAAAAAACCAGACTCTACAGACGCGAATCTTTACAATCGAGAACATGATACATCTTAAAAGCTACAATCAAATGTAAAAAGATATAAAAAGGAATAATCAAACATTCAGGGAATAAAATCACGCAACTCTACTTAGAAGTAGAGTATAGACATTGAAAGCACGACTTGCGGCCGGATTTTGAAGAAGACGGCGAGTTAGACACTGGCGAACCTTTGGAACGTATGCAAGCTATCGACTATAGTCCTCTCTCTTAAAGTGCGGGGAATATATTGAAGGAAACTTTGATGGCAGCCAGTGCGCTCGCCGTCTCTTTAAAAAATCGTAACAGTTTGTTTTGTCTTCTCACGCACTTCCCCGGAAGATCATTGTTGGAAAAAGGGACCCTGTGCAGAGCTATGCCATTTTCTAAGTTAATTTTGTTGCTTCATCCGAAAAACACACAAATCTGGTAATTTCAAAAGTGTAATCTAAGCTCCCTCTTTGAATGTGTGTTTTTTTTTCCGCGACGAAAACACAGAGATCACGTGACAATCTAAACTAAACCCATTATACTTTAATATTGTCCTGTGATTGGCAAAAAGGTGCATAATTTTCAAACTTTGAAAGTATACAGCATCTCGAGGAAAATTCCAGGTGCAACAATAACAAGTTTATTTATGCGAAGACATTTTTAGTGGCGAGTTGCACTTTAACTGTTCGATATCTCAGCTTATAAACAATCAGTTTCCACAGGGTTTTTACAAGTTAATTGGATTTGAAATTCTCCCAATAATCGTAAAGTGTCCCCCAAACTTGAGCTTTTCTTTCCTTTAAAACTGTATTTGAAACTGTATTTCAAAGCTGTTTACTTTTTCCTTCATCAAAAACGGGAGGCACTCATTTCATTTAGGGCCCTTACTGTAATCACCCCGCGTGTCGCGTTCAGAGCCACATGACATAAACCTCGGCGAGAGTACTTGTTTTTCTGCAAACAAATTTCCTATAATATTTGTCCTTTAAAAAGAACCTCCACTCCAACGAGGAAATAACTTCAAACCACAGGAACGTTTTCTTACCATAAAATTTGATTGCATTGTTTTTCGGAAAAAGCGTTTGCATACGAACTAAATGAATTTCAGAAACGTTTGTTTTTGACTTCAAATTGCTTTAAGCGTGACAATGTTACTAATTGCAATATTAATTCTGTTATACTAATGTTATTAAGTGTTATTAACGTCACAACTGAATTATTTAAGACGGCCGTGTCCAAAAAAATTCAAAGTGGAAAGCGATTCTAATATTCTTTTTTTCCTAATGCAAGACTCTTTAAACAAGTTTGATCAAAAACAGTATTTCCCACGGCTTAAATTTATTTTCGGTAGGAATGGAGATTCTTCTTATAGGAATGAAAGCGGTGGAAATCAGGAAAGTGCGCTCTGATAGTTATCTTCGTCTGATACTTTTAAGTATCGCGTCCTTAAATGGACGCGGCGGTTGTGGTAGTTATCAATAAAATGTTAATTAGCGACTTCTATAGATAATTGCGTACGAAAACCCACACGACAGATGGAATAAACCGGGTCAAATAAATAACTGAAATGGAACTATAACCTTTATTTGACTAAGTTGACCGAGTTGTGAACACCAACTCAAACAGCATATGGGAAACTCTTTGCTGCCTTTGCAGAACTTTAATGAGTTTGTACGCGCATTTTCAGACAAGATGACTTGCATAGGGATTGTCAGCAGGGGACGCGGAGTACGTTTTAAAAAGGGGGCGGGGAGGGCAGGGTTTTGGTATGGATCACGGGAGTGTGAGGGGAGCAGGGAGAGGTTTGGAGAAAACAACGAAGAAAAGGAAAAAAGTGACGGGGAGGGGAGGGAAGGGAGGGGTGCTGTAGGCCCCAAGCCCCTAGTGTTTAACTGTTGTATTGTAGTAGCATGGGTTTGTGTTTCTGATTTTAAAGGCTTGGCGAAAGTGCTTATTAGAAAGACCCGACCGAATACAGCTTAGGAATGTCACTTTCTTAAGATATTTAACGGATTTTGACCGGAACAGTGAACAATATTTTTTAACCCATCCTGTGAGGAATCACATTGGGCTCGCACGCCGGACAAAGCACTAAGAAATGGAACAGGAATTACACCACACAGTGGCCAGGAGATATTTTATTTACACTTAAGCTTTAATTTAACGTATTACCCAACACTCCCAATCAAAAAAATGAAATAAAATGGAACCGATCCTTTTCAAAATTTTGTCGACAAAGAGTTTAAATACATAGTCAAAAATACCCTAAGCAGATATTGAAATTGACTCCTTTATGGATATCTATTTTCATTACATTTAAATATCTTCATGGACTTCGGGTTGGACTGAAGAAACGGAGGCGACGTCAAAATCGCAATAATAAGGTTAAGTTAACTTCAAGGTTCCAAGAAAGCGGTTTCCAGAACTTCACAACATGGTCAGTTCAAAGCGGGAAAGAACATGATTAATCACGGCTTCAGAACTTTCAACTTGACGTTCTTTTTGCAGGACATATCCGTCACTTAACTTCTAGAGGTCAAAACCGAAACTCAACTTATAAGCCATTTGAAAATTCTTACCGTCAAGTCAAGACTGCCGTGAACTTGTTGATAGAAAAAAAGAGGTGAACCAAGTACTTCACTTCTGCTCACTCTGTTTGTCCGCACAAGTAACAAAACTGGCAAAGAGTTGTTCATTAAACTGTGGCTTCCCACGATGAAGCTTCACTGGTTTAGCAGGCTTCAAAACAGAAAATTCTCCCCCAGGCAGCACTTCTTCCATCGACAGTGAACTCGTCCTTACACCGTATGCACATCAGAACGTCTTGTAACTGCAATGCGAGACATGAATGGGTGTGGATTAAAATATCATCATACGCAGCTTGAACATATCCTTTCAGCACCGATGTGTCAAAAAAGCAAGACACTTTTTTATTGTTTCAACTTTCCCAGAGGTACGAAGGAATCCTTAATTATGCACATCGTCCAAACTGAGGTGCCAAAAACACATTTTCACTCTTTTGGGAACGAATTGAATGAATTGTACAACAATCAAAATAAGAAAGTATCATTTTGCATACTGTCAGCACTGACCAGGAGAAAAACCTCAAGAAATAAACGTTTTATTCCAAAAAACCCCTTGTATTTTTCAATTTGCAAATTATGGTCAACAAAAAGATACCTCAAACTTGAAAAGGGGGAAAATATAAGGTGTTTCAAAGTCAATGTAATGTATGACTTCTCAATAAAATGGAATTCGCATCATGTAAACTAACAAACGTTCACAAATTTAAAACATTTCAACTGTGCTCCTTCCACAAAAATTATTTAAACCTTTTGAAAAGCAAGATTTACATCTCGACTATGAGGGCATTGGGTTGTTTCTGAGGGAAACAAAATTGGAAGCGTCCTAGCGTACTTTAGGACAGGAAACACTAATGTGCAAAGGAAGAATCAAAACCAAGACATTATATCGTGAACGCAACCTTAGGACCTGAATTCGGTTAATTGTTCAACGCAAAGTTAGCCCGACTTTACTTACGCAAATTTGCTTGCATTGGCGTTCCCACTGTTGCTCTAACGAAAATGGATTACTGCTTTATCCACCCACTGACTCCGCACTCATACGTAGAGAACTTGACGCCAACTGAAAGCAAATCAGTTAGGTAATCGCTTTTACTTATTTCTTATTTCGGGTCCAGGTTATTCGCAGTCCTGCATCCTAATGAGATGTTTTAGGCTGCGTGAAGGATTTTGGTCGAGAGAAGCAAAATCCCTGGAGGACAGGTGGGCCCACCCCCCAGCCAGGAGACGCATATCAAACACGAACGAGGGGAAAAAAACCCCCTCGTCCGCATCTGAACAGCGCATCTATCCATTTGACCATAGGGGTGAGCACTTGAAACAAGCAAAATTTAGATAGTGATTTGTTATTTATTTCCGGTTACCAACACAAAAGGGGGATGACTTACTTCCGGTTAACAAATGAAGTAAGAAAATTCAGCCTCATATTTATGATTTGCGCGCTCGTTCCTGAGTGAGCCACGAGGGCTAGATATGAAATAGAGGCAAAATTTAGATAATGGATTGTTATTTCCGGTTAACAACGAAAAGGGGCAGATATATTTCCGGTTAACAACAGTCAGAAGTAGGTCAGAACTGCGGAATGGACATAACATGGCAGTTGAAAAAGATAATTGCAATTAGGCAAGATTTATTATATTTTATTTTATAGATTTATATGAGATACTGTTATTTCCTGTGAACAACGCAAAAGGGAGCAGATTTATTTCCGGTTAACAAGGGCCAGAAGTGGGTTAAAACTGCGGAATAGAAATAAAATGGCGGTTAAAAAAGATAATCGCAGTCAGACGAGCAAGTTAAGCAATTGCAAGCCAGAAAAAATGTGAATGAAGGAAAAAATTAGGTTTATACATGTAGTCAAGGTTAAAACGCGTCTTATCCCGTGAGCCACAGAGGATGAAGTATGAACGACAGGCAGAAATTAGATATCTTAAAATGTGAATGAATTAATTAATGATGATAAGGAACCGTTCGACTTATTTCTGGTCAAAAACGGCCAGAAGTTGGTCACAACTGTGGAATGGACATGAATAGCAGTCAAAAGAGATAATCGCAGTAAGAGGAGCCTGACAAAAATGTGAACGAGAAAAAAAAAAAATTTCCCTTTATCATCGATGTGTGCATGTGTCTATCTCATTGCGCCAGGGGGGACGAGGTATGACAATTAAGCAGAATTTAGATAGATAATAGTGTGAGTGAATGAATTAATTAAAGACGCAGACCTATTTCCGGTTCCGGCCATTACTTGGCAAGAACTGGGGTGACGCATAGCTTTTGCTATAAAGCAAACAGTTAACAACGGCCAATGGTAGGTCAGCGTGAAATGAAAGTCAAGGTCATTGCAATTAGACAAGTAACTTCAGCAGTTGCAAGCAAGACTGACAAAGTATGAACTTACTAGAGAATCAAATAATTCATATCAATACTCACTGCCCTACAGGAGACGGGGCATGAAATAGAGGCAGAATTTACAACGATAATATATAGATTTACCAAAGCCTAAAAGCTGACGGCCCGTGTCATTTATTCTTACAATAAGTTAACTGGGCTTGAGCCTGCGATCCAATCGAAAACCAGTACCTGGTTAGCGGTCAAGTACCAAAGAAAAAACAGCTGACCTCGATGAACTTTTAAACTTGAGCCCGCGATACCGGTCAACGTATACCTTGTTTTGACAGGTGTCAATTAACCATATCATGGACGTCATATGAAAGGTGTTCCCACCAAAAAATGCGGGTTGCATCACAGAGATTCACATTGGCATACATGGAAAGGTGGACGTACGGTGACCATAACCAAATTTCCTCGCACATATGGGTTACCATGAGGTTACCATATTTTGTTACCAATGGCGTTTCACGCGCTCGCGGAGCTCCGCTAAAAAGGTGAATGAATGAATTAATACAGGAGCCCATTACCCGGAGCCGCCATCTTCCATATTAACCCTCTGAGTCAACCCTGTCCCGTATCTTTCTATTTTTAGAAGCACCTCGCAGGGGGGCTTTACTGGGTGTTTTCACAATAGCTGATCATAACAGACCTATGGTCAGCCATTTTATTACGTCACATACGTATGTGACGTATGTGAACCACTTCACGTATGTTCTCAGTCATATAAGTCACATACGTCAAAATGTAGTAGTTCTAAAAATAGAAAGATACGGGACAGGGTTGGCTCAAGAGTACAATACAGATGGAAGCTCCGGGTAATGGGCTCCTGATTAATAATAATGAGGCCAGCCCACGCTAAGAGAGTCAGACTTACTCAACAATTATTCCACGAGCGCGCTTTGGTTGTGTTGGTAAATAGCCAACGGCGCACTTATCACCCATTTGGCTATCACCAGTCTCTCTCATATCCAACAAGTGCGAATGGTATAGGGAAGATATCTATTTACAAACATTGCTTATGTTTTCCAAATATGCCAACTACAGGAACAAAAGACACTTTGTTTCGACAGCCAATCAGGCTCTGATTGGCACATTAATGACAATAGGTGATGTCAACGATATCTTCCCTATAACTGCTTTATCAAATTTTCAATAAACTGTGAACGCTTGGACTCTTGGAAATTAAAGCCAATCACTTTCCAGCTTGGCAACACCTGACGCAATCAGTTTCCATATTTGGCCATACGGTATTTGAGCTAAAAACCGAGATCGAGTGAGCCAGTCAGAAAGCTTCTCTTGGGACCATTATAAGTCCCAAGAGAAAATAAAAACAATGCTTATGCAAAATTTTGGACGGACATATAGAGAGTATTATGGTATTTTGATATTGGCTAATATCCGAGGTCGAAATGTTAATAGGACATTTGCATGATCACGCCATTTGACTACAAGTACCAGAATTCATCAGGTTCTGCTTGTCTCATTCTAATTAGGGTTGTTGTTATTTTTACCCCACTAGTAATACAAATTTAATTAAGAAAAGAAAAAAAAAACTGAATTCTGGTAGTTGTAGTAAATGACGCTATCGCGAAAGTTGCCTATTCCAGTTAACAATGACCAGAAGAAGATCTCAACTGCGGCGCGGACATGAAATGGAAGTTAAGAAGATCATCGCAGTTAGACAAGGAACTTAGGCAGTTGCAGGCAAGCCACAAAAAAGAATGAGCAAGTGCAGCGAAATTGCACGATCATTGGTTTAACCCCCCCCCCCCCCCCCACTCTCCTAAAAAATGAGTAGAATTATTCCCCATGTATATGGTCGTTAACGTGCAACTGTAATAGAGAGAGAGAGAGAGAGAGAGAGAGAGAGAGAGAGAGAGAGAGAGAGAGAGAGAGAGAGAGAGAGAGAGAGCGCATAATAAACAAAGTTGGACAGTCAACGACTTGTTTTCAATCGTTTTATTGATTTACCAATAAATACTGACTAGTTACTTCAAGTATTTTGTTAGTGTTAATTACCTTTAGAAAAGATGAAACGATTATACTTTAAGACAAAACCACGGTCCAAATTGGTAAGTTGAAAGACTTAGTACAAAAATCAACTGATGTTGAAACAGTCCAGATTGGAAAATTAAAAGACTTGTACAAAAATGAAATAGTTTTTAAATAGTCAAAATAGTGTTTAGTTAAAACACAGAACAAAGATCAACTAGTTTTTAAACAGTGCAAATTGGAAAGCTGAAAGACAGTACAAATATCAACTGGTTTACAAAACAGCTCACATTGCTAAGTTGAAAGACTTGCAAAAAAGTCAAATAGTTTTTAAACAGTCCAAACTGTGGTTATATAGTTGAAAGACAGTCCAAATTAGAAAGTTGAACGACTTAGTACGAAAATCAACTAGTTTTTAAACAGTTCACAAATTGGTAAGTCGGAATTAGTACAAAAATCAACTAGTTTAATTGAAAAAATCTTCAACTTACACCACAGAAGAAAGTACTTAAGTAAAGTTGATTGAGAATAAACGAGCAAGGAATCAATTGGTTAGAGTGCTTCACACAGTATTTTTCTCGACTAACCGGGAATGCAAAACTAACTCTCTTCGACTTAGAAATGAAAATGTCCTTCCATGCAAACACGATTCAGAAAAAAATAACCCAGTTGATTAGCTGAATGTTGACCTAAACTAGAATTGCTCGAATTTTGATATGTTCGACTACTTTAATTAATTAAATGTCCACCAAAATCATAGTTAGTATATTATGCCAAAACTAAGTAACGTAGAGGTTTGTCCATCTTCTATTCTGCGCTTGCTTCCTTGTTTGAATGATTGTTTGCTCTTCCGTTCATGTCATCTACGCTGACCTGTTTAAGACAAATCTGCAGGGAAGACAAAAATATTGCTGCCACATTACGAATCAAGACAATCATGGAAAATTACTTCACAAATACTGCATGACTCAATGCAGGGCGTGGGGGTGGGGGAGGATAGGCATTGAGGTCTTGGTAATCTAAAAACCCAGAGGAGAGGTTATGGTAAAGTATTAACATTGTTTTTTTGTTATTGTTTGTTATTTATTTGTTTAAGCAGGTTGAAGTTTTGGCAGCTATTCAGCTGATGTGGACCTGCTATACCCACCCACCCACATACAAACAGAGGACAGCCACAACACCGGGAACTTCATCCCCTACTCTTCTCGAATAGTGTGTGGGTTCTTTAACGTCCCACAGGGAACTAATGAACATGGAAGTTATTTGTGAGACGGGACCTCTGAGTAAAGACCCTGAGTGTTGGTCCAGACGGAGTCAAACTCACGACCTCCTGCATGGCAGCCCGGTGCTCAATCAACTGAGCCACCGGTGCGCGGTTACATGTTTGCTTACTGCACTGTACCCCATGAATGGCAACATTTAGCCAAAGAAAAAAATTCCTTTTCTGGGCAAGATGGGCATTAGAACTGGTCTTTGTAATCTAAGCAAAAATTAATGTCACTTGATTCCTTGGGTAGGACATTGACAATTGCATGAACAGAGCGAATACCAGTACCCTAGGAGTTAAGACCCTCGTGGGTGGGGTTTTAATGGAGACTATTGGTTACACCTTAAGTTTTTGGTTAAAATGTTAAGCAAAGGCAAAGGAAGCTAGTCGAGACATCTACACTGTTTGCAAACAGGAATCATTTAAAAAACACCATTTCAAAAAACTGTAAACGGTAACTTAATTCAAAATGAATGGCAACTTCTCAATTCACTTTTATTAGTTAAGCTTGCTACATTGCGCACCTTCCTCTCCTTAACTCTATAAAATGCAAATTTGGGCAAGGCACTGATAAGCATCCTACTTACATTTGTGCTGTTAAATTTGACAAAGAGACCCACTAAAGTTTGCAAAACTGGTCTTGATGCTTTCAACACTAGTCACGTTGAAAGAAATGTATGTATCTGAAGTGCGGCCTATTGAGTCCTTTCACAGGAACAATTGACGCCAAAAAATTGACCTGCTCCCAACTGTGAAGCTTCATATCTCAGTTGGTAGAGCATTGCACCAGCAGCGCAGAGGGTCATGGGTCTGAATCCTGTTCAAATCAATTGAATCTTAAGTTGTCTATATAATAGACAATTGCTTAATTTGTTTCGACTAGCAATGTTATAACTTTGCCATGATTGAATATTTCTCATTCAAGTAACTTCCAAGATTGACTACAATCACAGAAGGACAGAACTGGCACACTTAATTTGCCAAATAAAACACTAGCTTACTACAGGTCACAGCGATATTACAAAAAATAATATCTGTAGTCATGCACAATGTCTACGTGCTGTTTGTCAGAAGTCATAGCTTTTTTCGAGAAATGTTCCTTCACTTTGATACAATAGCACTGTTTGAAGACTACACATACACAGTGGGGATCAAGAAAGAATATTGTTTAAGCTAATGATCTTCGCAGCGTAATGTCATTGGTAAATTTGATTTGCTTTTGTTTGGTGAATCAGATTAACTTCAAAGGGAATTGATTCGCTGGTAAAATCCAAGAGGAAACTACAAAAAAGGTTGCTCATCAAATCTTAAAATTCAAGCTCCAGTCTCTGGGAAAATATCCTTGAAATGGCTACTGTAAGTTATAAGAATTCATGACAAAAAAAATCAAAAATGAACCTTCAATATGTGGCCTTGAGTGACAAATCTTTACGATAAAAAAGGAAATGTTCTAACCTTTGCAAAATCTCATTCTGGCAAGAGACAGGATCTACTTCCTTTCTTTAATGAGAGATTTCCATCCTCCCACTGTTCACTGAAGGAGATAAATTTTTGTTGAATAATTAGGAAAATGTACTGCAGAGCCAGCCACTTCTTAAGACAGTGGTTAAATACTGAAAAGCCGGAGTCTGATAGATCATGATGATGATGATGACTCTGTGCCTGTGAGCAATGTTGAAAGGTGAGGTTTGACTAGAACTGCACCACACAGTTACACATAAATTATAGTCAAATCACAGTGTTTTTCAATCATTCACTGATGTGTACTTACAGTACTTTTAAAGTTTAGCATAAGGCCTGTTTGCCTGTTTGCAGATCAAATGACATAATGTTGTTGAGAAAGCCCCTCTGGTCTGAGCAGAATAGAGAGGCAACAAACTCAACTGATTTACAAATTGTACATGTACCTACATTTGTATGTTTGCAGATTTTATGTCTGGGGATCAAAACTGGGAGCAAGTTCTCCACAAAAAAATAATATGACTCTTCTTGAGCTTAGAAAATTTAGAGCAAGACTAATAAATTACCGCAAGCAACATATCCCACCTTGGTAGTGTTCCATTCTAGTCCATAGATCAAAAAAGCTTGCTATCTCGGTTTGACCTCATCAGGATAAGCATTCCTAAAAAAATATTGAGGCACTGGATATCAGTATACTATCAACCTTGTCCCAACAGACACCAGCAGGAACAACAAAAGGTGTCAGATTTAGAAAGGTTTCAATGGATGCCAACAGTGTACTGTTTAACCAGCCCATTAATCCAATTAACTTCATCCAACTTAAATTCAAAGTCACTGTGATAAATTTTGGGGAATTACATAAACTTAAGATCTATGAAAGATTTCAATCTGAAGCATCAAAGTGATGCTTCTTGTGTACGAAATAAATTACTCTAAAATAAAGCTTATTGCCAGCATTGCTCTCAGTTGCAACAGTTCCCTTCACTGACTATTGCTTAATATTGACAAGTTAATTGGGATGGTAAAGTACGTGGGCAAGTTTGCAGAACATTTGGCTGACAAGACAAAGCCTCATTGTGGTGTAATGCAAAAAGAGCGCTAAGTGGGTCTGGGGAACACCACAAGAGAAAGAATTTAGAGAAATCAAGTCTTGCTTTAATATCATTAATTACCGGTATTGTTACATGTATGAATAATTTATTTTATTATTACTATCATTATTATTATTATTATCATTATTATTATTGTATTTGACTTGAAGAGAGTGAGGAGTGCAGCAACTATAATAATGTGGGTAAATCCATCGTTGCAGAAACAGACCACAAGCCACTAGTCCCACTTCTCTTGAAACGTCCCCTGATTAGAATATAGCGCTTCAGAATGTGCCACATGCTTTTTCATGTACCTGGTTCAGAAAGATAAATGGCAGATGCACTCTTCAAGATCTAGTCAACACAACAAAAGAAGAAGTGAACATCTACAGGCTGTACTGTATCTTCAGTTGACAGCATTCTACATGCTTTTCCAGTATCAGATATCAAATTAACAGAAATCAGGTAGGCCCAAGATGAAGACCCTTTATGCAAAATGATTAAAGGTTTATAATATTGCATTGAATGCTGGCCGGATACGTTCCACTTTCCTGATGCAGTGAAACCGTATTGGTCAGAGAGAGGTGAACTAAGAGTCGTCAAGAATCATAATTTTATACCCTCTGACAGCCCCATTCAAATCAACAACTAACGAAGCAGCGGAACTGGAAACGCCCGAAGCCGTAGACCTCACCTCAGAGGACTGCAGAAAGAAAGTGGTAGAGCAAGACATGGATTGAGCCAGAAATTGACCAGAACGAACACAAAGCAAAAAGACAAGCCAAAAAGCACAGCTGTAAGATCCGTAATGATCTGCTACGTTGAGCAAGTAAACGCCACTACATGCATAGGGATCCCCCTCAACAGCTTTTAGTTTATAACACTACTGGCTAGCAACACCTTGATTTTAACTTTGCCTAAGTTTCATTTACGAACACATTATCATCATCATCATCATCATCATCATCATCATCATTATTATTATCATTATCATTATTATTATTATTATTATTATTATTATTATTATTATTATTATTATTATTGCTATTATTATTATTATTATTATTCAAGGTAAATACCTGTTTCGGTATTCCTCTAACATCACAGGCCTTACATCACCGAGTTGATCTGCCCATTCACCAAACTAGAAAATTAATGACAGCAAATTGCCATTACACCACTGTAGGTTGAATCACGGTTGAATGCTTATGCATCACAATAATATGCCCTTTCAGTGGGCTTCATGACTTCATCTTGTTGCGTGATGACAAACAATTTAAAGTAGCACAGCCTATCTTGCACCTTAACCCTTTAAGCCCCGAGGGGTTCCCCATTGACGAGTAAAATCGTCTGGCGTTAGACAGAGTAAAATCTATAAGTGCCATTTGGCACTATCGGGGCTGAAAGGGTTAAACAGGGACATAGTTTTTTCACGCTGTCAGCTTAAATATTTGGACCCTCAGAAGAAAACCGAGCAGAGTCTTTGCAGAGGTCATTATTTCTTCATCAGTATACAGTTGCAGTATTTCTAAAGTCTTTAGCTTTGTACAGTAGTTCTCTACTCTGCTCTGAGAGGTTTTCTCTGGGTACTTTGGTTTTCCCCTCTCCACAAAATTCAACCAATGATTCAATCTGTGTTGACATGATTTGACTTCTGCTCAGTGCCACCAATTAGTGCTCCAGCTCTAAACACAGTCGACACTTACATTGCACATGTAACCCATTGACCCCTGAGAGTGAGACTTAAACAGATTCTACCCTGTCTAACACCAGACTATTTTACACGTCTTCTGGGGGTGTCCTTATAAGGGCCCCTGAGGGATCAATAGGTTAAATAAAGTTTATTAGTATATACTAAAACAGTGGATAGCGTTGAACGCGGGCACTGATTGGCTCGTCAAACTCCGAATATCCTGTGCTATTTACCTCCGAGCAACTCGGGAAAAAATGGCGTCCCGATTTGCATCCGTGACAAGTGAAGAAAACATCCAAATTAATTTTTTGTGCTGTATATTATCTCACTGTTTTAGTATATACTAAAACAACTATTCACCTCAATGTCGGTGGCTAGCGGTGGATCTTTACCGAGCCGCGAAGCCGGTGAATAGTTGTTAATTATTATTAAGTTCATTGTTCATCCACCTGTTTGTGCACTGCACCATTTTTCTCTGTTTGCCAAAGATAATGATTGCAAACCATGCACACCTATTTTCGTAGGATCACCTACACGATGTCCGCCATATCTATGTGATAGTAATACAGAGTTTGGCAATATCTTGTTTCCAGCGATAAACTCAATAAACGCCTATGATTCTGAGGCTGAGCGATGTCTTCAAGTCAAGAATTTCTTTATACATCAAAGTGAGCTTTGTATTTCAAAGGAAAAGGGCGTACTGTGGAAAACACAGCGTCGCGAGCTTGTCTAACACAGTTTCTTGTTTCAGGATCAACGGGGAAAACTCGAAATAATGCGCTTGATGGCGTGAAATCCCACTCTTTAAAATCCAACAGGTCTGATTCTCTGCAGATTGTAAGTTTAAAAGTATTCCTGCAATAAGAATGGTTTCCTCTTGAGATGCATTCCAGTGTCTTTTATTTTTCAGCCTGAGTATTGAAAATTGCGGCCATAAAAGAAGAAAAATTGAGGTAATTTTGAAAAAAAAAAGGGACCTCAATCGACCGGACGCCATTTTGTTGCCTGTGTAACCAAGCCTTATTATGTTTGCACGTCAGGGGCAGTCAGTCGAGACGGGACGAGAGTCGGGACTAGCGTAAAGTTTTGATCCGAGGATGAACAGACACACGAAAGTGTGTACGTTGTTTAAGTTCAATATGACTCAATTAAATTTCGGCCTTTTTTCTTCTGAATATAAATTGGAGAGATTTAGCGATGTAAAATATATTTGTTGGACAGACATCAGCAGAGACTGGAAATTCGCCTCTAGAATTCACCTGTTCTTCCAAACGCCACCAACGCACTTGAGGTTCGGTCACTAAAGAAAACTCACCAGATGAATGGTCAGTGTAAAATACAGATTGCAGACCAGGGATAAAATGCGGACTAAGGTTATAATGAAAATGTTGAAAAAGCCCAAAACTCTTTAGAAGTAATTAATAGTTAAAAAGGGAACCTCCGCTAAAACAACAAAATAGCTTTAAAGCACAGAACATAAAATGTTTACAATTAAAATTGTTCAAACTTTTTCCAAATGAAAGCGTTTACATTCTAAAAAAATCAATTTCAAAAACACTTGTTTGGGCTTTCAAATTTCGCCGGCGCCGCCGTCAAACAGAGAGTTGGTAATTTTACCACAGGAATTTTTTTTAGAAATTGTGGAACGTTTGAAGATTCTGACAGAGAGTAAGTCAGCTTATCACGTGTATTGGTCCATCCACACCACTGAAAGTCTTCTTCTTGGTTTCGTGTATTGCATGGAGCACTTCATATTTGAAAGTTACCACAGGGATTTCGAGCAAGATAGCTGGTTAAGATTTTGAGTTTCAACACATCCCTAAATCCCTAGGGAACTAAATCTAGGGAACTAAAATAAATAACCACTGTTTAGGGCATAGCAAGGTCTATGATTCCCAAGTTGTACTTGAACAAGCTGCCATCTTGAACATTGTACACATCTCTCATTCTGTAAGAATGATCGTATCACCTACAAGCAAATTTAGTTTCCTCTTCTCTATGTTTATTTCCAAATAATCAGACCATTCAAGTTGAAAATTGATTACAAAATCATTGACAACAGGAAATTAGTACTAAGTTCTGACTAGACCAAGGCTCCAAGCCCAGGAAAAAAAAACCGATGTTAAGAGTAACAAACCAAAGAGAATTCCTTTTTTTAATATCAAGCTCCAAGCTTTTAAACTTTTACAAGTATGTACTGCACTAAAATATAATATAATTTTTAGTTCTTTGTTAGTATGAGATATGAGGAAATGGTCAACAACTGTATTCACAATAAATGGGTATCGAAAACTCAGTGATCACGAGTGTTTTTCTTCATACATGTATAAACTTGCTGGTTCCTTACTAAGACTATGACATGCAACATTATATTTCATGTAGGATGTGACTCTAACTGGTGAAATCTTAAGCGTACATTGAATTTATAAGCAACAAAGAATTCTATTTGTATTTGAGCCTGATGAATTGAGCCTCTATTCAGCACATCTGTCAATTTTACTGCAAACAAATTAATTATCTATGAGTGTTTAATATTCCAATCATAATCCAGAACTGGATAATATACAAAGAGCTTCAAATATGGCTGTTTCACATAACTATTCTGCCCATTTATCTTCATTTACTACTGGTTCGCAAGGTAACACGCGAAACAAAATGGCGCCACACTGTGTTCGATCTTCAATGGCTCGCGCACGCGCAGACAGAATGCCCATCTGCTATATATAAGTAGTTTTTAATCTTTCAGAATGAATAATAATAACAACAATAATAATAATAATAGTTTAATTTTTCTATAGCGCGAGAATCATAGAAAGATGCTCTCGCGCGCTTTACAATACAAATGCAACATAACTAGTTTACTATAAATATGATATAAAGTATGAATAAAGTAACCATTATAGCAACAAAATTATACTGATGCAAATTACAACTGATCAGTACCTGATCATAATCTGTTAAAGTTTATATGCTTTTTGGAATAGGTGACTCTTAAGAAGTCTTTTACAAAACTGTGCACTCTTTGCACAGCGGACTGCATTAGGTAATCTATTCCATAACAATGGCGCAGCTGCGGTAAAACTACGATCACGAAGTGTGCGTTTTTTTTGCTCTGGGTGGTTGCAATAAAAATTCACCAGACGATCTTAGACTATATCTACTAGATACAGTTTTTAGGGTAAGATACCCTGAGATAGCTGAGATACACTGGTTCAAGTCCATGAATATCTTTGTAGGTAATAAGTAGTATCTTAAACTCGATGCGGTATTTGATAGATTGCCAGTGGAGTCTTCTTAAAATTGGTAAAATATGAACGAAATGACTTATCTTACAAATAAGCCTGGCGGCAGTGTTTTGAACACGCTGGAGTTTCTGCAGTTCAGTGGCAGGCAGGCCGTAAAGAGTATTGTTGCAGCAGTCCAAACGGGAAGTGACAAAGGCATTAACTAAATTTTGAGTATTATCGAAACTCAAAAATTTCCTGATTCTTCTAATATTACGATTGTACATGAAAGAAAGCAGATCTGCATGTCTTATTAATATGCATTAATATCCATTTTGAGTTGGTTATCCAGCCAACATCCAAGATTTTTGACAACAGTGGAAGATGAAAACAGTCGTACCCATTAAACACAGCGAGTCAATGTTAACTTTCGACAGCTGCTGCCTCGTCCCTATCACAATGAATTCCGTTTGGTCATCGTTGAGCTTCAGCCGATCTATTAAAATCCATTTTCTGATATCAGCATCACACCCTTGCATAGCTTCAACAGATTCAGCGCCATGTTCAGGGTCGGGCTTGAACGCAATATAAAGCTGCATGTGTATCATCGGCGTCAGCACGTACTTGTGGAAGATTGAGAAGATGACGTTCTAAGATGGAGAACAGCTTGCTGACATCGATGACAAACAGAAGAGGACCGAGACAGGCAGAGATTCTAAACGTTCTTTTCTATAATTCTATCAATTCATGTCTTCTGGTGACAAAGAACCGAGTAAGAAAGGTTGACTACCAACGCTGTCCGACAACTGATGATCAGTCCTAGGACCTACTTGCTACAACATCCACATAAATGATATTTTCAAAGTCTGTCGGAGCACTGAGGTATTTCAGTGAATACTGGTCAACTCGCCTACACCTACTGGTGAACTCGCCTAAATTGGCGAGTTTGATCACCAGCATACCGACATCCATGCTAGCTTTACGGATATTAACAAAGCTGAATGCTCATGCAGTCAATGAGGATATCGCCCACATTTCTAGCTGGTGGAGACAAAACAGATTAATCAGTAATCACAAGAAATGTGAAGTACTGCTAATCGGCAACAGGAACCGCACTGTAGACACTTAAGGGGGTTTACAAATTTTCCTATATGGCAAATTGTTAAGGCAGAAAAACAGTTTTATGTACTTAGATGTACTTAAGAGTGCACATAGACCTCCGATCTTTCTTTGAATACGCACGTTCGTGCAATATCCCAAAAAGTTTACCCTAAGCTGAAACTGCTAAACAGGTCCTGGATCTCTAAGTACCTTAGCCACAAAGTGAAGACGAAGAAGAAGAAGAAGAAGCCTAATTTGAATATCAAGACGGACTCCATACGTTTTGTTTAATTTTCATTGTTTCTTTCTTTCACTATACAGGCTCCTTATTAACTGTTGTTCTTTTAGTATTCATAGTTTTCAAATAATTTTGACTTGATAATGACGTTTAGCTAACCTCGAACCGTTGTCGTTTTTTAACAAAGTTTTTAACCAAGTTTTTAGTATTTTTAAGAATATTTCGATATGTTTCATTGCAGTTTTTTATAGTTAGATACTATTAATACCACATTATATTGCTACTGATCCACTCAAATCTCTAAACCTCTGGATCTCCAATGTAATTGCTATAAAATCCCATGTAAAGGGTGTACTTGGAATTACGTAGGAGGAACCGAAAGATGATTCCAAACCCAAAAAAAAAGGAACGTCAACGCAACCTAAAGAACTACACAAAGGGTTCAAACTTCGTGAACCAAGTGTGACAAAATAATCATTCCATTGACTTCGATAATGCAAGTGTAATCGACAAGGGCAACAACCGTGTTCAGAAAACGCTAGAATCCTGGCACACTGACAGAAAGGTCGGCGCGGACAATAACTCAAAACCGTTGCCTAGGCAACACTCCATTTTACCGCAATTAGACAACATTTACATTTTTATCCTCTTGCTTTTACCGCACTTCTTTTGCACTTTAGTTTTATATGCAACCAATTTTTCTCGCACTTATTTCCGTATATATTCCCATTCACGTCTCAACTTTTTGACTCGTTAAAGGATGTAGACTGATAGCCGAAAGCTAATGTTCTTAATCTTTTAACCACACAACGTTTTTTTTTAACCACTTTTTAAACATGTCCTATCCTGGCTACAGCTCTATTTTGACTGAATTATGCCAACTGATTCTCATTCTGCTGTGTTGATGACCGTAAACACCGAGAGAACAATACTCGCTTGAATCCCTCCTTAAAATTTGAACTGCGAAAAGCGTATAACACGGGATTAAGACATAAAATAATGTCAAATAGCAAAATGAAAATACAGGAAAGTTTTCGGAACAATCCATCGCTTATCTTCATCCCGAGACAAACAGCTTGTAATACAGCGATCGGTCCGTAACCAATGAGAAATCCACTTGTTACCAGTAAAAAGGTGACAATTAGTTTCCTTTTTTCAGAATTGTCTTCGGTAGTATTTTCGGCCAATATCGTGCCGGAAAAATACAATCCTTTTATCAGGGATCCATAACAAAATAGGAACACCACTGTGGGAATGTATGCAGTGAACGTTGAATATATGAGGAGATAAATTGCGACTCCCGATGAACCAATGCATGAAGATTTTTTGCTGCTCTCTTCAAGGAAGAATTCTGGAAAACCGATGGCAATGCTTAAACACCAAATGACAAAGATTGCTCGTTTGATACTCTCTTCGTGCAAGCGTGAATTCGACCTAAAAGGTTTCAGTATGGCGTGATACCTTTCCACTGCTAGTAGTGTTAGAGTTAAGGCTGAAGAAGTTATCGAAATGTACACAACAACAATAAACTTACAAGAGAATTTGACGAAGTCGTCGTTCAGTGATGCTACCCAATCATGATTAAAGCACACGAAAGAAAACGGATCCATCAAGATTACAATTGAATCGCTTGCCGCCAAGTTCACTAAGAGAAAATTTGCTGTCGTATGCATTTCTCGTGTCTTGTAGACAATTCGAATGATTAATAAGTTGCCAATGAAGCCAAAAATATAAAATGGAATGCACGCAATCATGATGAAGTTGAAGACAGAGTAAAAGTTATTCCAATCAACCATACTGGCCTCCCTTTAAGTTTATCTATCCGCTTTTTGAGAAAATAAAACGGTTAGTTATGATCAACGACTCTAACACAGACGAAAAAAAAGTGACCGGGTGTAGGACAATTCAAGATTATCTTAAAGCGCGGTCATTTATCCAGGGAAACAAATTACGAAAAAAACAGATGACATGCTCACCATAGTTTTTGTAAGTTGGCAAACAAAGTCATTATTGCTAATCCATCTGTCACTTGCGCCAAGTCTATTAGCCCACCTTGAATACATCAATTTACGCATATTATGGGCGCGTTTTTTTGGGACCATTCCAGAATAGGAATACTCCGAATAGACGGTAATCGTGTTCTTTTGGAACCAGTTCGGCAGATGAGTTCTTTTGGGAATTGGTTCCCGTGTATTCTGTTATTCGTAAACCGGAATAAGTACAAATGGAATAGCCCCAAAAGAATGCACCCTAGATGTGCCCCACTAAGGCTTTAATTATAAGTTTCTTTCGAAGTTTAGGGTCCATGCAAATTAAAGGTCTTTCAAGAAATATACCGCTTTTTTGGTTCGTTCTACCGTCTTGGAATTCATGAAACGAAAAATGGCAAAATTTGATTGCTCGCGTGGAGCACATGCATGTGCAGAACGGCTCAGGTGGAAAGGCACCAAGCCCCACTCGGCCCAGGATGGGGTCTCTGTACCTTTGTGGTAAGTGCTATAGGAAATTTGCGCACCTTGCAGTCGTGAGGTTGGGTGCGTGCAATTTTTGCGACAAAATCATGTCGGACGCTTTTCTCACGGAAATCATGTAAAAAGGAACGCGTATTCTGTACATTCGGATGGAATTGTCTTCGGTTCATTGTGCCATTGGGAGAAGAACAGTAAAGAACTATAAAAAGATAGATATTTTAAGCGTGTTATTATGAACTGCGGGCCAGCAGGCCAATATTTACTGAGCCTGAGGCGAATAATTGTTTTAGTGTAATTTTCAGCGGTGAATATCAAGAAAGTGCAAAACAACGGGCTAAAACAAGATAAAAAGGCACGAAAAGTGCTTGATTGGCTTAGCAGCTGCGCCTCCAAATGTTATATTCACCGGGTAGCGCGGTGAATGTGACACTACATTCTTATATTCACCGCTGAAAATTATACTAAAAGTCTTAATTGTTTAGTTCAGGAAACTGAAACCTGGAAAATGTCACGAGTCAGAAGGACAATAAATGAATGTAATGAACTTTATACTATTTTTAACTTTTTCATTTGACATTTTTCTAACACTTACGACGATTTGCAGGTTATTATTTGACAAAAGAAATATTTTTTTCATTCGTTACATAGTAACTCAGCTAAAGAACCTAAACAAATGCTATCATTCGTAACTTTTTAAAATATACCCAAAAACTGCGTGAAATCAGTAACATATTAAGTAGATAGGTGTAAAATGCAGCCTTTGTTTGGAGGTTAAGGGCGTGAGCAAATAAATAGATTCATGCAAGTGATATCGCCAAATTGCACTAAGAAATTAAAGTTCATTAGTTATAGCTTTTCAATAACCTTCACTGCTAAAAAGTTGCGTACCAATTCCATGATTAAAAACTTATTGAACACATCTTTCTTAATTGACGGTTTTATTGCCACGGTAACCTAACATAAGGTCCGAAAGTGCCATTCACTCTAAATAGTTGGAACAAACACCTGTTGTCAAAATCCAACTTCAAAATGATTACAATTAGCATTAGAGCGTTCTAGAGAATTCTCAATAGAGAAATGGAGAGTCAACCGATAAACGTTCGGTGGAAACTGAAATTTTGCCAAAAATTGATGGAACCCATCTTATTTAAG
>NC_090873.1:5565292-5572792 GCF_036669935.1 Montipora foliosa | reverse complement strand
CTAGATGTCTTTATTTATTAATAATAATATAGCAGGGCCTGGGGTAAGGCCCCAAGAATATTTTGAATGAGAGTTATTTTTAGCAGACACTGGCAAATATTATATAATTATTAAATAAAAGTCACAATTCTTGGGTTTCACTCACGTGATCAACAGCCATGTTTCTCAACGAAAACAAAAGAAGACGTTAGCATAATAATAGCTGTCAATTCCCGGAGGATTGGATCGGGACACCAACATGGCCGCCATTTCATTGTTTGGGGACACCAACATGGCGGCCGTGACGTCATGTAAAATCCAAGAATTGGACCTTCCTTCTGCATGAATTTTTTTTTCTTTACCTTCTTCTTTGCGCGAATGTTTTTTTCTTGGCATTTTCCCTTGCATGAATTTTTTTTTGGTTTTTTCCCCACCCCCCCCCCCCCCCCCTCCCATCACTTTTCTAATGGTCCGTCCCTAAGCGCATTTTGTTAACCCGGGCATAAAACATGTTTCCAAAAAGTTTAATTATTGGGAGGTTCTTCCAGGTGTCTTGGGAAAACAGAACAATGCCCATGGCAAATGAGGGTCACGGAGACACAGACAAATTACCTTAGGGGACAATGTAGCACAACACATTCTCAAAATGCAACCGAACAAAGATCGGAATATAAGTCACATCGCTTCAAGAAAGTAACTTTTTAAGGGAAAACGTGAATAACAACCCCATCTCTTTTTTCCTCACTTCTTCTCTAACAGGCCTGGTAGAGATTCCCGGACTGTAGTTTGGACGTACGAGGGAGGTGGCAGAATTTTCATGCTAACGCGACAGTGGGCCCGAGGCTGCTAAAGTAAAAGAGTCGCACTTTCTTCAATTTAACTAAGCAACCATTATTAAATCAAAAGGCGGCGTGGGAGGTGGCTAGGGAGACGGCGTGGTTTAGTGGTTAGGACATTGCGGTTGCCCCAGGTTCGAAATCCCGTTCCTGCTTCCGGTTTTCCTGGATTCAACTCTACCAGGCTTTGTAAATAGCCTTTACTGATTAGAGTGTAATGTGAAGTGCTAGTTTTGTACCCCATATGAACCATGTGAGCGTTAGCCCTACTAATGGAAATGGGCTCACACAAGGACAGAGAAAAACTCTGACCAGGGTGGGAATTAAACCCACGACTTTCGGGTTAGATCACCGCTGCTTTACCGACTGAGCTACGAGGTCAAACGGGATCAGGCCGTGGGAACTGAAGAAGTTAGTCACAGCAATGAAAATGTACAAGTACAAGGAAGGGCTACGTTTTTGCAAACGTTGGCCGTGTAGCACTTATATGTCAACAGACTTAACTGATTAGGGCGTAATGTGAAGTGCTAGTTTTGTACTCCATATGAACCATGTGAGCGTTAGCCCTACTAATGGAAATGGGCCCACACAAGGACAGAGAAGAACTCTGACCAGGGTGGGGTTCTTAATCATGTTTCTGTTATAAGTTTGAATTGTTTCTTTCAGGTTATTAAAAGTGGGGTGCCTGCGGACTATTTTGATCAACTATAAACAAACTACTTTTTTACAGAAAAGTCACTAAATTGTCAGGTTAAAGAAAATAATTGCAATAACAAAACACCTGTTGATAGCAAATGGTGATCAAGAATACTTTTGAATGCCAAATGACCAAACGATCTTTTCACAAATAATCACGCTTTCTAGAAGAGAGCCAACGTATTGACAAAGACAAAAATCTACCCTCAATAACCGTCAAAGGGGTTGAGACAATTTCCCTTTTAAGGAATCTCGGACAAATCCTTCCCTCAAAGTCTTTCCCCCTCCCCCCAAACAATATTGTTTTTTTGAAAAGAAAGGATTAAATCTTATACTAGACTTATGTTAAACTTGACGACGTTTCGTCCGAAACCATCGGACTTCATCAGGTCAATGGTGGAGTCGTGACTAGTCATGCAATACGCGTGACTAGTCACATGAGAGACGGTGCGGAATGTTGCGAAGCAACTCGTCCCATGCATGTGATATATTGAAGCGGAGGCCCCCCTTCTTGTTGAGGCTCGGTGCCTTAACCCTCTCCCAAATAGCCTCTCTCACCCTTCCTTTTTCCGTTACCAACATTGAAGGGGGGGGGGGGGGGGGAAAGGCGGGGGAAGAGGGGGGAGTGCAACTGGAAAATGTAACGTTAAGGTGATTTTTCCCTAATTCTTTTTCTTCCCAGTTCAGTGTCTCAACTATTTTTGTCGTTTATTGTAGCTTAATCAACTATAAACAAAGTATTTTTACAGAGAGGTCACAGAAATGTCGGGTTAAAGCAAATAATTGCAATAACACAACACCTGGTGACAGCAAATGGCGATCAAGAATACTTTTAAATGCTAAATGACCTAACGATCTTTTTACAAATGCTCACGCTTTGTAGAGGAGAGCTAACGAATTGACAAAGACAAAAATCTACCCTGCTGTACCAGCGTATGATGGCCGACTATGGTAGCGCGGGATTTATTCTCTCTATTCCATTTTTCATAATCGAATTTCTTGGAAATGTGCTCAGGTTATCAGAATCGTTCACAAAACACCAGAAATGCATTCAGTCACGAACTATCTCTTAGCAAACTTGACTGTTAGTGATGGACTCACATTTTTTTTCCTATGGCCTTCTGTGTTGCTGGAAATTAAAGAAACTACTTTTTAAAGAAGTTTAATTGTACATGTAGTTTGATGCATGGCGTCGATGGGTTTTATCGTCCGCGTTTCCTCCTTCGCTTTAATGGTTCTAGCAATTGAAAGGTGCCATGCCTTGTTAAAACCATTTAGAACAGGCTTACGCTTAAAACAAGAGAATGTGAAAAGAGTTATCGCAATTATTTGGATTTCAACCGTTCAATGGTCGTGTACATTTCCTCAGCGGTTTTTTGTTAGTGTTATGGATCCCTGATCAAAGGACTCTACTTTGATAACACAATCTGTACTTCGCTCGCAGACAAACAAGAAGACAGAGAAGCCTGCGGTTTTTCTTTATTGCTATGGATCCCTGATCAAAGGACCCTACTTTGATAACACAATCTGTGCTTCGCCCGCAGACAAACAAGAAGACTGAGAAGCCTGAGTCTGATAATGATGATGATGATGATGAGGCACTGGACATCAGTATACTATCAACCTTGTCCCAACAGACACCAGCACACACTTGAACCAGCCCATTACAGGGGGTGCATTTATCCATTATTAAATAAAATTTAAAGTTCTGGGGAATAACAAAGATTTATGTAAGATTTCAACCTGAAGCATCAAAGTAATCCTTCTTGTGAAAGAAATAAATTGCTCTAAAAGAAAGCTTTACTGCCTGCATTGTTCTCAATTGGCACCTTCCCTCCACTGAATATTGCTTAATATCGACAAGTTAATTGCGGGATGGTAAACCACATGGGCAAGTATGCAGAACATTTGGCTGACAGGACAAAGCTTCTTTGTGGTGGAATGCAAAAAGAGAACCAAGTGGGTCTTGGAACACCAAAAGAGAAAGAATTTCGAGAAATCAAGTCTCGTTTAATATCATTAATTATTTATTTTAAAATTGAGCACCAGTCCTATAGCTTTGTTATAATCACCCTAACTGAGAAACAAAGATCTCTGCAGATGCGTCTACCTAATTGGACTGGGTGGCGTCCTTCTTCAAATTTAAAGCCAGATGATCAAAGCTGGAGACCCCTGTCATATTCTATTTCGATGGCACTCACCCCCAAAGAATGCAGATACGCATAAATTGAAAAAGAGTCCCTAATACTTTGACTTAAGTGAGTGAGCGGTGCAGCAACTATATTGTGGGTAAATACAGACCACAAGCCACTAGTTCCCCTTCTCATGAACCGTCCCCTGATTAGACAAGTCTATAGCGTTTCAGAATGTGCCACATGCATTTTCACTTCAAAGAACTACATGTAAACTAATGTCATGTTCTTAGAGAGGAAATAGACATGGCAGATGCACTCTCCAGGATCCAGTCAACTTCTCATATGAAAGTAAGAGCATGTACAATAAAAGGAGAAGAAGTGAACATCTATCTTGACAGCACTACAGACGCTTTGCTAGTATCAGATATCAAATTAACAGAAATCAAGAAGGCCCAAGATGAAGACCACGTACACACTTGATGATTAAAGGTTCTTGCATTGAAGGCTGACTGGATAGGTTCCACTTTTCTGACGCAGTGAAACCGTATTAGTCAGAGAGAGGTGAGCTAAGAGTCGCCAAGAATTGTTATACCCTCAGCCAAAAGACTAGAGGTTCTGAACAAAGTACATGAAGGACATCTTGGGATAACTAAATGTAAATTAATGTTGAGAACGTCCAAGAAATTCAGTTTGGTGGCTGGGTTAAAGTCATCAAGTTCAAGACATGGTGGAGAATTTTGCTAATGCTGTCAAGGTAGACAACAACTGATTCTAACTCCATTCCCTGAGTGCCCATGGCAAGTGATTGCAACTGATTCGTTCCAACTCGATCTCATCACTTATTCAATGGTGGTGGATTATTTCTCCTTCTATGTGGAGGCAGAAGCGCTTTGGAAGATGGCCAAAGCTTTAGAGGTTACATTGTACACCTGTATGTACATGTAGGGCACTTGAAGCGGTCTTTCCTCGACATGGAATCCCAGATGAAGTCAGAAGCAACAGTGGTCCACATGAATATGCCTGAGCAGCAGAATTTACCAGATTTAAAAAGGACTGGGGAGTCAAACAATCAAGTACATGTAGTCCCTGTCTACAACAGATAAATGGGGAAGCTAAGAAATGAGTCAAAGTCACTGTTAAAAAAAAAGAGAAAGATCCGACCAAGGGGATCCACTCCACGAGCATGCGGATACTCACCAGCAGTTACTCATGGGACAGCAAACCAACCTTTCACACAAATTTAGTTTGATCACCAGCATACCGAGATCCATGCTAGACACAGCTTTACGGATAGCTTTCGCTAGCTTTACGGATATTAACAAAGCTGAATGCTCATGAAGTCAATGAGGATATCGCCCATATTTCTAACTGGTGGAGACAAAACAGCTTAATCAGTAATCACAAGAAATGTGAAGTACTGCTAATCGGCAAAAGAAACACTGTAGACACTTAAGGGGACTGACAAATTTTCCTATATGGCAAACTGTTAAGGCAGAAAAACAGTTTTATGTACTTAGATGTACTTAAGAGTGCACATAGACCTCCGATCTTTCTTTGAATACGCACGTTCGTGCAATATCCCGAAAAGTTTACCCTAAGCTGAAACTGCTAAACAGGTCCTGGATCTCTAAATACCTTTCCCACAATGTGTTACTTAGCATATACAAACGATCTTGCCAATAATGGCCTACATGTGTGCAGTTTGGGATAATTAAGGCAAACAAAACGCACAACATCATGAGCGCTTACAAAATCAAGCAATGCGCATCATCCTCGGGGCTAACCGCAAGACCTGTATACAATGCGATCCAAACTAAGACTACTATCTTTAAGAAGCAGAAGATGTTTTATGAGACTACAACTGGTGTACAAGACCATAAACAACACACATGCTACGCCAATTTGCTTCTTTCACCCATCCCATAATACAGTTTTTTATTTAATTTATTAATTTAATTTATTAATGAATAATTATTTTTTTGGGGGGGGGGGTTGTTTGAATGAAAACAATGAATAGCCAGTTCACTGAAGCATGATTCAGTCCCAAGAGTAATTGACTTGTACTGTTTTATATAGAGACCCCCCCCCCCCCACTCCCCGCCCCCTCTCCTCTCCAAAAAAAAACAGGTATTGCATTATGGTGGAAATAGTCAATTAGATACTTGGATACTTGGTTTGATGTTCCCAGTTGCACGATCGTACTTTTAGAGATAGCTCACCAATAGGCGGGCTACGAGTTAAATCAACAATAAACCTATTGAGTTTTAAAAATGCAGTCAAAATTGTTCCTCTATTTTTTTTTTTAATCTTGATGCAGATGCACATGTTTGTAGTATCTGTCAGCCTTTCTATTCCTGATTTTAACTTGATAATGTGTATATTTCTAATGATACTATTAATACGAAGAAGAAGAAGAAGAAGAAGAAGAAGAAGAAGAAGAAGAAGAAGAAGAAGAAGAAGAAGAAGCCTAATCTGAATATCAAGACGGACTCCATACGTTTTGTTTCATTTTCATTGTTTCTTTCTTTCACTACACAGGCTCCTTATTAACTGTTGTTCTTTTAGTATTCATAGTTTTCAAATATTTTTGACTTGATAATGACGTTTAGCTAACCTCGAAACGTTGTCGTTTTTTAACAAAGTTTCTAACCAAGTTTTTAGTATCTTTAAGAATATTTCGATATGTTTCATTGCACTTTTTTATAGTTAGATAATATTAATACCATTATAATGCTACTGATCCAGCCAAATCTCTGAACCTCTGGATCTCCAATGTGATTGCTATAAAATCCCATGTAAAGGGTGTACTTGGAATTACGTAGGAGAAACCGAAAGATGCTTCCAAACCCGAAAAAAAGGAACATCAAAGAAACCTACTGAACTACACAAACGGTTCAAACCTTGTGAACCAAGCGTGACAAAATAATCACTCCATTGACTTCGATAATACACGTGTAATAGACAAGGGCAACTACCGTGTTCAGAAAACGCAAGAATCATGGCACACTGCCAGAAAGGTCGGCGCCGACAATAACTCAAAACCGTTGCCTAGGCAATACTCCATTTTACTGCAATTAGACAACATTTACATTTTTATCCTTTGGTTTTTCCGCACTTCTTTTGTACTTTAGTTTTATAAGCAACAAATTTTTCCCACCCCTTTCCGTATATATTACCATTCACGCCCCAACTTTTTTACTCGTTAAAGGATATAGACTGATAGCCGAAAGCTAATGTTCTTAATCTTTTAACCAGACAACGCTTTTTTTAACCACTTTTTAAATATGTCCTGTCCTGGTTACAGCTCTATTTTGACTGAATTATGCCAACTGATTCTCATTCTGCTGTGCTGATGACCGTAAACACCGAGAGAACAATACTCGCTTGAATCCCTCCTTAAAATTTGAACTGCGAAAAGCGTATAATACGGGATTAAGACATAAAATAATGCGAAATAGCAAACTGAAGATATCGAAAAGTTTTTGGATCAATTCATCGTTTGGCTTCATCATGAGGTGAACATTGTGTAATACAGCGATCGGTCCGTAACCAATGAGAAATCCACTTGTTGCCAGTATAAAAGTGACAAGTAGTTTCCTTTTTTCAGAATTGTCTTCGTTAGTATTTTCGGCGCATATCGTGCCGGAAAAATACAATCCTTTTATCAGGGATCCATAACAAAATAGGAACACCACTGTGGGAATATATGCAGTGCACGTTGAATATATGAGGACATAAATTTTGATTCCCGACGAACCAATCCATGAAGATTCTTTGCTCATCCCTACAAAGAATCCTGGAAAACCGATGGCAATGCTTAAAAACCAAATGAAAAAGATTGCTCCTTTGATACT
>NC_090873.1:5555292-5557792 GCF_036669935.1 Montipora foliosa | reverse complement strand
TGTTTGTTTTCAAGCCCCTAACAAATTCATGTAGTTTGCCTCTTATCTGAGTTCAAGTTGTTAGCAACTCTTAAGGACCGTGCCTACTATTCTTATTGCCCATTTCGAGATACTCAAGGGTTTCCTAAGGGTGTTGCTACTTAATACAGGGATTTATTTTTGGCGCTGTTTAAAACTATGAGGAGAAAGCAGAACTCAGCAAGTGCTCATGGTATCCAAAAAAAATTGGGGGTAACCATGCTTTTTTCAGAGATAATAATAATAATTATTAAGCTTCAATTTGAAAAAGAATACCACACATTGCTTTGTATTTTACAGCTTTTTCCAAAATGTTGATAAAGTTTCTTTGAAAAATGCCTGGTTATTCCCAATTTTCTTTTTGGATTTCAATAACAACTTAACCAATTAATAAAAAAATAATAGTTTTTGAGCATGCCGTAGCAAATAAAAGAGGCTGACTAAACACTGCCTGTTTGTGTCTGGTGAATGAGTCTCGTTGCGATAAGTGTTGGCTCCCACTATTAAACACTTCTAATTTAATAGACTACCAAAAATGGAAAATGATTGTCTTACCACAACTGCGTACCCCGTGACCCTTATGAAGGATAACAGATTCTGACATTACCTTTGTTTTGAAGTTTATAATTTTTGGACTGTGTTTGGATATTCCAAGTAAGTTTGGACTTGAAGAAGTTTACAAAATATGGGCAGAGTAGGCTCTATACATGTCCAAAAAATAGTAATTTACTTAATAAGCTATTTAATTATTGAATAGAACCTACACCATTAAACAGTGTGAAATAAAATGAACCATGCAAATATAACAAAGCCTATAGGTTAGTGATGGTCTTACCACAACTACTCTGTGACCCTTATAAAGGATGAAGGATAACAGATTCTGACATTACCTTTGTTTTGAAGTTAATTTGGACTGTGTTTGGATATTCCAAGTAACTTTGGACTTGAGACAAGTTTGCAAATAAACATGGGCAGAGTAGATGTAGGCTCTATACAGTCATGTCCAAAAACAGATGAACCTGGAACAAATGGAACAAAACAAGAAATTGAAAATAATGAATGAAGTGGAACAAACAGTTTGCACAGCTACAGTAAATTATGTGCATGTAGTTAAATAAAGAAGCTTGGTGTCTACAAAGAACCGTAGCTCATTAAAACACTTTGCACCACCATTGGTGACCAAAAGTGTACGCTACTTTGGCCACCCCACACATCTTATAATTGTAATAACTGTAATTTACTTTATAAGCTAATTAATTATTGAAAACAACCTTGTATGTAACTTCTTATACACCAATAAATAATGTGAAATAAAATGAAAAGTGCAAATAAATTATTAGCGTTGTCCAGTGTAACAGCACCATTCAGCAGTTCAATAGCTATCAGATCAAGAAACTTCCCTGTTTTAGAGCAGCGCATCGCATGCGTCTGTCCTGTTTGTACCTTCGCTACTAATAGGGGAGACTAAAACGGGACACTAATGGAGGCCACCAATGGAAGACATTAATTGGGGATAATAATAGGATACACAAATAGGGGACACTAATTGGGGATAATAATAGGGGACATTAATAGGGGACACTAATGGAGGACACTAATAGGGGACACTAATAGGGGATGCTAATAGGGGACACTAATAGGGGACACTAATAGGGGATGCTAATAGGGGACACTAATAGGGGACACTAATAGGGGATGCTAATAGGGGACACTAATAGGGGACACTAATAGGGGATGCTAATAGGGGACACTAATGGAGACCACTAATAGGGGAGACTAATTGGGATACTAATAGGGGACACTAATAGGGGACACTAATAGAGGACACTAATGGAGGCCACTAATTGGGATCACTAATGGAGGACACTAATGGGGACAATAATAGTGGACACTAATTGGGGATACTAATAGGAGACACTAATAAAGGTCAGTGGGGGACACTAATTGGGGATACTAATGGGAGACACTAATTGGGGACACTTAAAGGGGACACTAATGGAAGTCACCAATAGTGTCCACTAATAGGGGACACTAACTGGGGAAACTAATAGGGGACACTAATGGAGGCTACTAATTGAGGACACTAATGGAGACCACTAATAGGTGAGACTAATTGGGGAAACTAATTGGGGACACTAACGGAGACCAACAATAGGGGAGACTAATGAGGGACAATAATAGTGGACACTAATTGGGGATACTAATAGGAGACACTAATAGGGGACACTACATGTAATAAAGGTCACTAGTGGGGGACAATAATTGGGGACACTTAAAGAGGACACTAACGGAAGTCACCAATAGGGGACACTAAATAGGGGTCACTAACTGGGGATACTAATAGGGGACACTAATGGAGGCCACTAATTGGGGACACTAATGGAGACCAATAATAGGGAAGACTAATTGGGGATACTAATAGGGGAAACTAATAGGGGACACTAACGGAGACCACTAATAGGGGAGACTAATTGGGGATACT